>NC_069508.1:24139646-24169646 GCF_027579735.1 Bombina bombina
CCCAATGGGATATGACACTGGTGTGTTCCTCCTCCCACAAAATCTCCCCCTTTTACTATTTAAAGTTTAATATAGCAGCTAATGACTTTACTGGAAAGTTAATTCTTATATTTTATATGATATATGTCAGAGCTTAGATTGTAATACTAATATTAGCACATTCTTTTGTTATAACTTAGTTCAATAATGGTTTAAGTAGGGACCTCATATTAATAATATTAATAATAATTAAATGATGTATCTACAAAATTCCACTCTGACTTTAATGCTGATTTTTGTCAGATAATCATGTTTTCTAAAAGATTATTTTTGACCCCATTGTTAGAAAACTACAAATAACTATATTTTGTGTGTGGGTCTGTCTGTCTATCTATCTTAGTTTTGACCCACAAATGGGGTCTTTGTCAATAAAAATTTAAAAACCTTGAAAATCATAGGAAGAGCAATTCAATTACTCGTTTTAAACAAACAGTTGTGAGTGAAGGGGAATATTTATACATAAACACTCACCTATCTATCTTTATATCTATGTATCTGTCATCTATCTATCATTCTATCTATCTATCTATCTATCTATCTATCTATCCTCTATATATCTGTCTATCATCTCTCTATCAATCTATCTATTATCTATCATCTATCTATCTATCTATCTATCTATCTATCTATCTATCTATCTATCTATCTATCTGTCTGTCTATCTATGTATCAATCATGTCTCTCTCTTTCTCTCTTAATATATATCTATATATTAATCATCTATCTATCATCTATCTATCCATCTATCTATCTATCTATTCATCTATCTATCTATCTATCTATCTGTCTATCAACTATCTCTCAATCTCTATCATCTATCTATCTATCTATCTATCTATCTATCTATCTGTCTACCTAGATATCTATCTATCTGTCTATCGTCTCTCTCTCTCTCTCTCTCTCTCTCTCTCTCTCACATGTATGTGTGTATGTATGTGTATGTATGCCTGTGTTTGTAAAGTTGCGTGTATGTATTCAATATAAAATGTTAATTATTCATGTTTATTGTTTATTTACAAACACAAACATACAAAACATATAAATATTGTATTTATATAATAATTAAAAACAATACATTGTTTGCTCTTGGAAGGTAATTTTGTTTTAATGAATTGCATAACAGTACAACTTTTAAATAAATGACAAGCAGGCAAACAAAATATTTTGCTTAATGTAAATTAATTAAAATGAACTGAAATATCTGGCTATGCCATTTCATACAGGGCGGAATAATTTACAATTTGTTTCCCTATGGCTCTTATCATTAGTTAGTTTGTGATATGTTTAGACATGTTCACTTTCATTGCTCACAAAAAAGTCAGATTCTTTGCTGAAATACTCTGTCTAACTTAAAGGGATATTCCTAAAATTAGAAACCACATGGGTGCATTTCAGTATTGAACAGAAGCAGTTCTGTAATATAAATGCATTAGCAAAAATGTTTCTAATAAAAGCTATAGCTGTTTCAAAAGTGTATTTAAGTATGCACCGTGCACCAGCATTTTAAACACAGCACTTGCTCAGAGTCTAAGGAGTTTGTACCATCTGGTAATGACTCTGTTTCTTAATTGCTGACATGATACAAGCCCCACTGATGATCTGAGCAGCTGTATTATTTAAAATGCGGGTGCAGTGACAATATCTAGTTATGCTTCACATGCACATGCAGAGAAAAAATGTTAACACTAAAACAGTGATAACGTTTACTAGAAGCATTTTTGCCAATACATGTATATTGCAAATATGTTCCTATTCAAAGATGTAATAAATCTATGTCCATTTAATTTTTGACTAGAATGCCCCTTTAAGAAAACCACATATCTCACATATTTATATAGCATATGAAAACATGACAAATTATATTACAGAACCCTAAAAACAATGCAAAGTATCCTACAAAAATCATCCAGAGGATTTTATTCCATAAAAGTACAAATCTTAGTTTAAAATTATATTAAAGGGACAGTGCATAGTATTTTTATATAACTTCTAAAAAATAAAGATATGCTTATTTTGATGCTCCGCAAAGTCTGAAGTTGATACCTCCTCGTAAGAAGGCGATTGCTTGTGGCATTCAACTCTTTTCAGAGCCGGATTCCTTCTTGTGAATTTGCAACTCCCAAGATATGGATTTTGCACAGATTTTAGTGTGTTGAAATTTCAAGAGAATAAATTGGGCTTTTCCGTGTTTGGATCTTAACGAAAGATCCAAATGCACCCTCCTCCCTGGTGCCATGTTGTGACCCTTGATTTTGTCAGTCACTTTAATGTAGTGTGTTCCCACACTAGATAAAGCAGCCACAGAATGTGAGCATATCATTGAAGTAACTTATGCTTCACAATTGTAGCAACAAAATATAATTTTCGGTCCCTTTAATTATTAAAGGTATGTGAAACCCAAAAATTAGACATCTGCGCTGGAAACATTTTCAAATCTACTGAATCTTTCGTTCTGAATATTTAAATGCCATTTCATTAAATAAGTGTAAATGTTCAAAAACTACAGGTGAAAAAGTTGACCTGTATATATATATATATACTTACCTTTATCACGCTGAAGAGCTTAGCAAGGTGGCTCCCCAGGGCCTGCACTAAAGGCCCTTCTCATTAAGTGCAGGCAAGGGAGCCGGAGGGCTAAGCCTCCCATTGGAACGGCTGTCGCTCTGTGAAAAAGAGGAGCTCTCCAGTAAATTAGCTATTTAAAGGAAACGAATGAATACTGACAATTCGTCATTATTCATTCGTTTTCTTTAAATTTCAAGCTGCATTCATTCGGATATTTGTTTTGTGAGGAATATTCGTGTTTCGTTAATGAATGTGCATTAGTAACTAAACAAATGCACAAGTCTACCAAAAAAACATTTCCAATTTACTTCTATTATCAAATTTGCTTTGTTTTACAAAACTGACCAACAGAACGGAAACAAAATTTATAACAAAAAGAAATGAGAAAGTTGTTTAAAATAACTCGCTCTTTCGCGCTCTATCTGAGATATAAAAGAAAAACGTATTTCATGTGCCTTTAAAATTATATTTTAAGGTAGCAATAACATTTATGTAAGTAATTATTGCATTCTTTTCTCTGGCTAATTGTGCGACCCCTAAAAGTGGTTAAACACATAGCTTAAATCTATATAGCTATAGCTATATAGCTGAGCATGGTATGGCTGATGATTGTTTATATATATAATATGAAACAAATATCTGAATGAATGCCCCAACAAAAATTAAAGCTCACCCCCCCCCCCCCGGGTAACGACACCTGGTTGTCATTTGCACTAAATACAATTCACCTGTAGCTTTGAAACATTTACATTAGTTTAAACTAAAATTAATGTAAATGTTTAAAGAAAATTCAGTGTTTGTCACATTTTAAACAAAGCGAATACTGAATAGCACAGCCTTAGAAAATTATGGGAAACAAATTTTCCTGAAAATTCTGAACGAAAATGTAATCCAAAAATTTTCTTGGTTGGTCTGATATATACTGTATATATCAGTTGCTTTAAGTATACAGTATATATATATATATATATATATATATATATATATATATATATATATGCTTAAAACAACTGATTTTAAACTGAAAAATGTGTTATTTCATCTATAGTATATTGAAATAAATGAATTTTTTTTTAATATCAGCAGATGTATCAAGTGAGTGAGACAGTGAGATACATATTTAAAATAATTTAATAAAGGTAATTTGCTATTATGCAATTTAAGATAAGACAATTTGAGGGGGGGGGGGGTATCACTGAAATTACCTAATGGTTATTAGACTATTTTTAGGCTGTTTAGTTTAGATTTTCTTTTATTTCAGCATACAAACAGAATGAGTCAGGTAAAAAAATCCCACAGTTAGTTAAATCCATGGAAAATCATGTGTGAGTGTGTTGCGTAAAAGAAATACAGAAACGATCCAGTTTTAGAAAGTTTTGGGAAAAGCTACTGCACATCTGTTACGTTATTTGTAAAAATGATTAGGATTAAGTCATCCTCTGTATGCTGCACTTGTAGGATAATCTGTATTAGAATGCATCTTTTTTGTAGAGCATTTTATTTTGAATTAACGGGACATGAATCCCAAACATTTTATTTTATGATTTAGGTAGAACATACAATTTAAAACAACATTCCAGTTTACTTCTTTAATCAAATTTGCTTCATTCTCTTGGTATCATTTGTTGAAGGAGCAGCAATGCACTACTGGTTTCTAACGGAACACATGGGTGAGCCAATGACAATCAGTACATATATGCAGCCACCAATCAGCAGCTGGAACCTAGGTACTTTGCTGTTCCTGAGCTTACCTAGATAAACCTTTCAGCAAAAGATATCAAGAGAAGGAAGCAAATTAAATAAAAAATAAATTGGAAAGTTTTTTTAAATCATATGTTCTGTCTAAATCATGAATGTCTAATTATGACTATACTGTTCCTTTAATTTCTTTTTTGCTGTTTTTCTATCAGCCACTTTTATTGTTATTGACGCCACTTTTTTTCATGATTGTTTTAGCAAAAAACGGCCCTTTTCTTTTGCAGAGCTGTTTTCACTTGTCGAATTTAACAGCATATTGTGTAGTTATGAGAGAGTACAAGAGTACTTACTTGCTGACAAATATTTTCCTGTTTCCGCTTTAAAAAATATCTAGTTACCAGCACTTTACAACTAAGTTATATTGTAAAATATTTTTCTAGTAATTCCTATAGGAATGTGATGGTTGGATAATGACAGTGAGGAATTTTGAATGTTGATTTTTACCCTTCATGCCTTGAAGTAATGACGTTTATAGTTTAACCTGTATTACCCAAAACCTAAATGACATTTTCTACTTGACTTGAATGTTCATTGCACGTCAAACATCCGGAGACTACTTTATATGCATAACATGGGCTAATTTATGTTTTGTTTTTGTTTTGTCTGTTAAAGAGACATTGAAAAGGAAAAAAGTCAATCCCCAACTGCAAATGTTTTTAACACATAGGTAAAGTTTCTTTAAGGAGCTGCAATCAAAGATAAATAGCACTCTTCCAAATGACCTTCTTTTTTAGTAACAAATTGCACTAATGCTGGTTTTAAATAATAGAGAGCTGTTCCAAACATGTTAATGCCCTCTTAAAACTTATTTTTGGGGCCCTTGCACATTAGACACATTGGAATAGGAAAGGCCAATATACCATATAAGGCAGAAATGTATATTTTCTCTTTAAAGAAGTTTTGAAGTTTTGTGCAATTACAACAAGGTATCTGAAACATTGAAAAGGAACAAACACACAAATCCCTTATAGGGCAGCATTAGTTAAAGTGTATAATAGTAACTAAAATGATCACAAGAAAGACCTTACTCACAAGAAATAACTTATTATGAAATGAACTAAACAGTTCCAGATTTCCTGATTGTTTTTTGGGCTCACTTCTTGTTTTCATATTAGCATTGAGTAAATCCCTCTTTAATTGTTCATTATACCTTCCCCAGAGACACACTGTACAGGAAAAGTCCTTAGTTTTGTTCAGCATACAATTATGTAGGATTTCATTAGGATTTAAGGATAGGTCAACTGCTATCAAAAGTGTTGATATTTCAGTTCCTGATGCTTATACCTATTTGTTATCTACAGGCATCAAATACAACACTTTCAAATGATTTAATTATCTTCCCTCCTAAGATAACTTGCTAACTCCCAAACTGTTGACAATACTACAGTTACATCTACAGCCCAGACACAATACGTTTGACTCCAAACTTCCCTTCATGCCTCACAGCTAAAATTGTTCTCCATCTTTGTAAAATTGACTTAACTCATGTATACCTCAACTGGGATTCTGCAAAACTCCTTATAGTCTCACTATGGCAGACTATGGCACAATTCTTCAAGAACAGGTAGAAAAATCACAAAACCCCTCTTTAATCTATTGTCCCTGCATGACTGTCCTTCTATGAAAATCCACTCATTGCTTTTCTTTTTTAAGGAATTTTAACTGAACATCATTTCCCCCCTCATGTTCCTGCCCTTATTTAGAAATACACTCACTCCAGTCTCAACCCCTCTACACATCTTTCAGTATCTACCTTGTCTCTTCTCCTATAAACCCATCTCATAAACAAGACAACAAGATGTTTTCTACACTGGTGACAGGCAAGTCCATACTCAGACTCTGGTCAAAATGAAAACCTTTTAAAGAAAAACACTTTAGCAACATGGCCATTGGTCAATGATAACATACATCTTTAATCCATTTAGCTGTCCTGGTCTTATTTATGGATCTGTAAATATTTTATATCAAACCCTTTTCTAAAAATCCCTTGTTTTTCCTTTGTTTTTCTCAATTTCCATAATTACTGTAATATGGTGTAACTTTATAAATTCAATTATTTATTATTATTATTATTAATAATAATATTATTACATACTAATAATAATAACAATGTCAATTTGTAAGTTTATAACAGGTCAGAAAATTCTATCAAGCTCAAAATCCCAATTGAAACAGTGTTTCCATTTTGTCACTGTAAGAGTTTTCCGTCTACTAAATACAATCAAATTATACTTGTATGTGAATTCAAGTCACAAATGATCTTCAAATTACATCTTTCATCAGATAGTTCTTATACAAAAGAAATCCTAGGTTTTCACTGTACTGCTAGTTTGTTTGATCTTTGACAAATTCTTCAGTGATGTAGAACTAATCCAAACAACCAATGTGTTTATTATGGTAACAAATCCTAACATAAAGATACATATTAATGTATTTATCATCCAACTACACAGAATTAACTTGAACATATGAATCCCAGCGTGTTAAGAGAAAGTTTTACAATAGAGGGTGGAACAAAGATGTATCATAATTGCCTTATAATTTCACTGTTGACATCATTTCTTGAGCTCATAGGAACTGATGAATCAAAAAAAAAAATCATAAAAGTTATGGATATTACTTATATTTGGTTGAAACCAAAACAACACAAATCGAGTTAGAACTATGATTGTCAGGACTCCATTCAAGTATCTGCTATTTGAATGTGACCAATGAATTAGCAAGCCTACTGACTTCAGTTCTTTTGGAATATGTGATGAAGTTATTAAATTATAACCAGGCTATAGAAAATTGTAAATAAGGATGCTCTTGTCCCAGAATAAAAAAGGGATATGAAACCAACGTTTTCATGATTCAGAGGGAGCATTCAATTTTAAACAACCTTTTAATTTACTTTTATTACATAATTTGTTTCATTCACTTGGTTTCCTTTGTAGTAAAATGGAAATTATTGCAAAACTTATGAAATAAAAATGTTGGGTTTTGTGTCCTTTTAAGATCTTTACTGGGATATTTAGCTTTTCTTTGCTATTTGAGCTTTTGCCAGACCATTGCTACAATGTGAGTTTGTGTTTTATATATGATATCTTCAACTTTAAAATACATTAAACAATGCTCTTTTCTGAAAGGGAGGTTTTATTGTAAAAATAAAATGCTCTATTTTTAAACAAATTTCCTTTGTTGATAGTGAAAATTGCAATCCTGAAACAATATTAAAAAAATATTTGTTTAAAAATTAAATGCTTCAATAAAATAGTTTATTTTGACATTCACATGTCCCTTTAAATAAAGTACTTATAAAGATTTTTTATTGCATTGCATCAGAAGAATTTTTTTTCATATACAGTATACAGGGAGTGCAGAATTATTAGGCAAGTTGTATTTTTGAGGATTAATTTTATTATTGAACAACAAACATGTTCTCAATGAACCCAAAAAACTCATTAATATCAAAGCTGAATATTTTTGGAAGTAGTTTTTAGTTTGTTTTTAGTTTTAGCTATTTTAGGGGGATATCTGTGTGTGCAGGTGACTATTACTGTGCATAATTATTAGGCAACTTAACAAAAAACAAATATATACCAATTTCAAATATTTATTTTTACCAGTGAAACCAATATAACATCTCAACATTCACAAATATACATTTCTGACATTCAAAAACAAAACAAAAACAAATCAGTGACCAATATAGCCACCTTTCTTTGCAAGGACACTCAAAAGCCTGCCATCCATGGATTCTGTCAGTGTTTTGATCTGTTTACCATCAACATTGCGTGCAGCAGCAACCACAGCCTCCCAGACACTGTTCAGAGAGGTGTACTGTTTTCCCTCCTTGTAAATCTCACATTTGATGATGGACCACAGGTTCTCAATGGGGTTCAGATCAGGTGAACAAGGAGGCCATGTCATTAGATTTTCTTCTTTTATACCCTTTCTTGCCAGCCACGCTGTGGAGTACTTGGACGCGTGTGATGGAGCATTGTCCTGCATGAAAATCATGTTTTTCTTGAAGGATGCAGACTTCTTCCTGTACCACTGCTTGAAGAAGGTGTCTTCCAGAAACTGGCAGTAGGACTGGGAGTTGAGCTTGACTCCATCCTCAACCCGAAAAGGCCCCACAAGCTCATCTTTGATGATACCAGCCCAAACCAGTACTCCACCTCCACCTTGCTGGCGTCTGAGTCGGACTGGAGCTCTCTGCCCTTTACCAATCCAGCCACGGGCCCATCCATCTGGCCCATCAAGACTCACTCTCATTTCATCAGTCCATAAAACCTTAGAAAAATCAGTCTTGAGATATTTCTTGGCCCAGTGTTGACGTTTCAGCTTGTGTGTCTTGTTCAGTGGTGGTCGTCTTTCAGCCTTTCTTACCTTGGCCATGTCTCTGAGTATTGCACACCTTGTGCTTTTGGGCACTCCAGTGATGTTGCAGCTCTGAAATATGGCCAAACTGGTGGCAAGTGGCATCTTGGCAGCTGCACGCTTGACTTTTCTCAGTTCATGGGCAGTTATTTTGCGCCTTGGTTTTTCCACACGCTTCTTGCGACCCTGTTGACTATTTTGAATGAAACGCTTGATTGTTCGATGATCACGCTTCAGAAGCTTTGCAATTTTAAGAGTGCTGCATCCCTCTGCAAGATATCTCACTATTTTTTACTTTTCTGAGCCTGTCAAGTCCTTCTTTTGACCCATTTTGCCAAAGGAAAGGAAGTTGCCTAATAATTATGCACACCTGATATAGGGTGTTGATGTCATTAGACCACACCCCTTCTCATTACAGAGATGCACATCACCTAATATGCTTAATTGGTAGTAGGCTTTCGAGCCTATACAGCTTGGAGTAAGACAACATGCATAAAGAGGATGATGTGGTCAAAATACTCATTTGCCTAATAATTCTGCACTCCCTGTACAGTATACATAATAAATAATAGTGTTTTTCATTTTTAGAAGCAAAATGCTACTGTATAATGTTGCCCCAGTAGTTATCAGCTTTTTATGTGACTTTTCACTCATTTACATTTTAATTGTGGCTTGTGAGAATGCTACATATTAAATGTCACGCTACTAGCATACTAGCGTACTAGCATACTAGCGTGTCAGTAGCATTAATGCTGAGTAATGAAAATATAACTTATTTCTAAAGAGCAAAACAGGAAAGAAAAGAGGGAAGCTACTATAGATATATTTGTTTCCAGTTGTGCATTTCTCATTCTGTGCTTTGTATTGAAATATTTTCATTTTTTTATGGTGAATGTTCACATTAGAAAACTGCAATCTGAGAGCCATTGAGGTTAACCATAACCTTATGCCTATTCCTAACTCGTACCATAGAAATCATCCTAGTCACAGTGCAACCCTAACCATAGCCATAGCTCTAATACAGACATAAGCCTTGTTGTAGAGAAGATGTCATCCTAATAACATTAGAGCCCCAATATTATTCAACATCACAGCACATCCCTAACCCTAGTTAGAACCATAACCATATCTCTAATACAGACATAAGCCTTGTTGTAGAGAAGATGTAATCCTAATCACATTAGAGCCCCAATATTATTCAACATCACAGCACATCCCTAACCCTAGTTATAGCCATAACCATATCTCTAACATAGACATACGCCTTGTTGTAGAGAAGATGTAATCCTAATCACCCTAGTCCCATCACAATCATTTGTATAAATGTAGACTTAACTATACACCTAATCAAAGCCAACTTTATTCAAAGTCATAGACCCAACCTTAAAAATACTCCTAATATTATCCCTTGCCCTAAACTCAACCATAAATATAATCCTATCCCTAAACTTTGCCCTAGAGCTATCCCTTAGAGCAACACTAAACCTACACACAACACTAATTCTTATCACAATCATAGCCCTCTCCACAGACCAGACATCACCCTACAAACCTCACAATCCTAGACCTAACCATAATCTAAGCCCCAATCCTAACACTACTAATGGAAAAAACCTAATCCTTTTCATAGCGATAACTGTACCCTTAGCCATAACCCTAACACCGACCCTAGCATTAACCCTAGCCTTACTCCTAGACTTAGCCTAAACACAACCCTAAGCCAAACTCAAGCCCTAACTATTAACCCTGACCCTAGCACTATACCTTATTAAATCCTAACCCTAGCCATCATTAAATAACAGCTGTATGAGTCTAATCATGTTACTTAAAAGCGAGCTGTTAAATGCAATGTGTACAGGTTCTACACCCAGGGTTGTCTAAATAAATATTTTCTAGAGTGATCCACAGAACTTTGTAGTCTTCTTCACATGTCTAGTACCAGCTTTTAATAAAAGAGTTTTTATGATAAGAATATCATCCTGCCTGTACTCCTATTTTACCAGTGAACTTGAAAATAAATCACAATGTGACATCATAAAGATCTATAAAATATGGTCTTCACAGATCATTTCCCCATTACCTAGAACCTGCTGCTAGCTCCATAATTTGGTTTAGAGGAAATACACAATCCCCATGGCTGATGTGCAGAGGAGGTTCATTAATTGACTTAATTGAGTCTGTTGCTCTAATTAATTTGTAAGTCTTACATGAGGCAGATACGTTATATTTATAAATGTAAAGATTAAAAGCTGCCAAAATTATAGGTTTTCAAATTAGAAACGTGTCACTACCTTTAAAATATGCTAATAACTATGACTAAATGACGTTACCTGTAAGCTGACACATTCTTTATTTAAACATTTTTATTTCCAATAAACTTTGAGCTGTTAAGCTTGTCAGAAATATAAAATATTAAAGCAGTGTTCTATGCATCCTTATAGAAAATATAAATTGTAATGCAAAAGATCTAACCAGTTTATGTCATTATATTTTTATTAGTAGAAATGTTTTTTTATTTTCTAGTTTGACTCCCTACAGACTGAGTACCTTTTCTGCATCATAAATGATAAATTAAAAGTACTATTTTTATTTTTACAAAATATGTTTCAGGGTAACAAAATAAATAAATAGCTTATTAAAATGTCTTCTGTTTCCCTGGTGAGATTCTATAACAATGCTCGCCAGTACTTCTGTTTCCCTGATGAGATTCTATAACAATGCTCGCCAGTATTTCTGTTTCCCTGATAAGATTCTATAACAATGCTCGCCAGTACTTCTGTTTCCCTGATGAGATTCTATAACAATGCTCGCAGTACTTCTGTTTCCCTGATGAGATTCTATAACAATGCTGCCAGTACTTCTGTTTCCCTGATGAGATTCTATAACAATGCTCGCTAGTACTTCTGTTTCCCTGATGAGATTCTATAACAATGCTGCCAGTACTTCTGTTTCCCTGATGAAATTCTATAACAATGCTCGCCAGTACTTCTGTTTCCCTGGTGAAATTCTATAACAATGCTCGCCAGTACTTCTGTTTCCCTGATGAAATTCTATAACAATGCTCGCCAGTACTTCTGTTTCCCTGATGAGATTCTATAACAATGCTCGCCAGTATTTCTGTTTCCCTGATGAAATTCTATAACAATGCTGCCAGTATTTCTGTTTCCCTGGTGAGATTCTATAACAATGCTGCCAGTACTTCTGTTTCCCTGGTGAGATTCTATAACAATGCTCGCCAGTACTTCTGTTTCCCTGGTGAGATTCTATAACAATGCTCGCCAGCACTTCTGTTTCCCTGGTGAGATTCTATAACAATGCTCGCCAGTACTTCTGTTTCCCTGGTGAGATTCTATAACAATGCTCGCCAGTACTTCTGTTTCCCTGATGAGATTCTATAACAATGCTCGCCAGCACTTCTGTTTCCCTGGTGAGATTCTATAACAATGCTCGCCAGTACTTCTGTTTCCCTGGTGAGATCCTATAACAATGCTCGCCAGTATTTCTGTTTCCCTGGTGAGATTCTATAACAATGCTGCCAGTACTTCTGTTTCCCTGGTGAGATTCTATAACAATGCTCGCCAGCACTTCTGTTTCCCTGGTGAGATTCTATAACAATGCTCGCCAGTACTTCTGTTTCCCTGGTGAGATTCTATAACAATGCTCGCCAGTACTTCTGTTTCCCTGATGAGATTCTATAACAATGCTCGCCAGCACTTCTGTTTCCCTGGTGAGATTCTATAACAATGCTCGCCAGTACTTCTGTTTCCCTGGTGAGATCCTATAACAATGCTAACCAGTACTTCTGTTTCCCTGGTGAGATTCAATAACAATGCTCGCCAGTACTTCTGTTTCCCTGATGAGATTCTATAACAATACTCGCCAGCACTTCTGTTTCCATGGTGAGATTCTATAACAATGCTCGCCAGTACTTCTGTTTCCCTGGTGAGATCCTATAACAATGCTCACCAGTACTTCTGTTTCCCTGGTGAGATTCTATAACAATGCTCGTCAGTACTTCTGTTTCCCTGGTGAGATTCTATAACAATGCTCGCCAGTACTTCTGTTTCACTGGTGAGATTCTATAACAATTCTGCCAGTACTTCTGTTTCACTAGTGAGAGTCTATAACAATTCTGCCAGTACTTCTGTTTCACTGGTTAGAGTCTATAACAATTCTGCCAGTACTTCTGTTTCCCTTTTGAGATTCTATAACAATGCTCGCCAGCACTTCTGTTTCCCTGGTGAGATCCTATAACAATGCTCACCAGTACTTCTGTTTCCCTGGTGAGATTCTATAACAATGCTCACCAGTACTTCTGTTTCCCTGGTGAGATGCTATAACAATGCTCACCAGTACTTCTGTTTCCCTGGTGAGATTCTATAACAATGCTCACCAGTACTTCTGTTTCCCTGGTGAGATTTTATAACAATGCTCGCCAGTATTTCTGTTTCCCTGGTGAGAGTCTATAACAATGCTCGCCAGTACTTCTGTTTCTCTGGTGAGATTCTAAAACAATGCTCGCCAATACTTCTGTTTCCCTGGTGAGATTCTATAGCAATGCTCACCAGTACTTCTGTTTCCCTGATGAGATTCTATAACAATGCTCGCCAGTACTTCTGTTTCCCTGGTGAAATTCTATAACAATGCTGCCGGTACTTCGGTTTCCCTGGTGAGATTCTATAACAATGCTGCCAGTACTTCTGTTTCCCTGGTGAAATTCTATAACAATGCTCGCCAGTACTTCTGTTTCCCTGATGAAATTCTATAACAATGCTCGCCAGTACTTCTGTTTCCCTGATGAGATTCTATAACAATGCTCGCCAGTATTTCTGTTTCCCTGATGAAATTCTATAACAATGCTGCCAGTATTTCTGTTTCCCTGGTGAGATTCTATAACAATGCTGCCAGTACTTCTGTTTCCCTGGTGAGATTCTATAACAATGCTCGCCAGTACTTCTGTTTCCCTGGTGAGATTCTATAACAATGCTCGCCAGCACTTCTGTTTCCCTGGTGAGATTCTATAACAATGCTCGCCAGTACTTCTGTTTCCCTGGTGAGATTCTATAACAATGCTCGCCAGTACTTCTGTTTCCCTGATGAGATTCTATAACAATGCTCGCCAGCACTTCTGTTTCCCTGGTGAGATTCTATAACAATGCTCGCCAGTACTTCTGTTTCCCTGGTGAGATCCTATAACAATGCTCGCCAGTATTTCTGTTTCCCTGGTGAGATTCTATAACAATGCTGCCAGTACTTCTGTTTCCCTGGTGAGATTCTATAACAATGCTCGCCAGTACTTCTGTTTCCCTGGTGAGATTCTATAACAATGCTCGCCAGCACTTCTGTTTCCCTGGTGAGATTCTATAACAATGCTCGCCAGTACTTCTGTTTCCCTGGTGAGATTCTATAACAATGCTCGCCAGTACTTCTGTTTCCCTGATGAGATTCTATAACAATGCTCGCCAGCACTTCTGTTTCCCTGGTGAGATTCTATAACAATGCTCGCCAGTACTTCTGTTTCCCTGGTGAGATCCTATAACAATGCTAACCAGTACTTCTGTTTCCCTGGTGAGATTCAATAACAATGCTCGCCAGTACTTCTGTTTCCCTGATGAGATTCTATAACAATACTCGCCAGCACTTCTGTTTCCCTGGTGAGATTCTATAACAATGCTCGCCAGTACTTCTGTTTCCCTGGTGAGATCCTATAACAATGCTCACCAGTACTTCTGTTTCCCTGGTGAGATTCTATAACAATGCTCGTCAGTACTTCTGTTTCCCTGGTGAGATTCTATAACAATGCTCACCAGTACTTCTGTTTCACTGGTGAGATTCTATAACAATTCTGCCAGTACTTCTGTTTCACTAGTGAGAGTCTATAACAATTCTGCCAGTACTTCTGTTTCACTGGTTAGAGTCTATAACAATTCTGCCAGTACTTCTGTTTCCCTTTTGAGATTCTATAACAATGCTCGCCAGCACTTCTGTTTCCCTGGTGAGATCGTATAACAATGCTCACCAGTACTTCTGTTTCCCTGGTGAGATTCTATAACAATGCTCACCAGTACTTCTGTTTCCCTGGTGAGATGCTATAACAATGCTCACCAGTACTTCTGTTTCCCTGGTGAGATTCTATAACAATGCTCACCAGTACTTCTGTTTCCCTGGTGAGATTTTATAACAATGCTCGCCAGTATTTCTGTTTCCCTGGTGAGAGTCTATAACAATGCTCGCCAGTACTTCTGTTTCTCTGGTGAGATTCTAAAACAATGCTCGCCAATACTTCTGTTTCCCTGGTGAGATTCTATAACAATGCTCACCAGTACTTCTGTTTCCCTGATGAGATTCTATAACAATGCTCGCCAGTACTTCTGTTTCCCTGGTGAAATTCTATAACAATGCTGCCGGTACTTCGGTTTCCCTGGTGAGATTCTATAACAATGCTGCCAGTACTTCTGTTTCCCTGGTGAGATTCTATAACAATGCTGCTAGTACTTCTGTTTCCCTGATAAGATTCTATAACAATGCTTCCAGTACTTCTGTTTCCCTGGTGAGATTCTAGAACAATGCTCGCCAGTACTTCTGTTTCCCTGATAAGATTCTATAACAATGCTTCCAGTACTTCTGTTTCCATGGTGAGATTCTATAACAATGCTGCCAGTCCTTCTGTTTCCCTTATAAGATTCTATAACAATGCTCGCCGGTACTTCTGTTTCCCTGATAAGATTCTATAACAATGCTCGCCAGTATTTCTGTTTCCCTGGTGAGATTCTATAACAATGCTTCCAGTACTTCTGTTTCCCTGGTGAGATTCTATAACAATGCTGCTAGTACTTCTGTTTCCCTGATAAGATTCTATAACAATGCTCGCCGGTACTTCTGTTTCCCTGATAAGATTCTATAACAATGCTCGCCAGTATTTCTGTTTCCCTGGTGAGATTCTATAACAATGCTGCCAGTACATCTGTTTCCCTGGTGAGATTCTATAACAATGCTCGCCAGTACTTCTGTTTCCATGGTGAGATTCTATAACAATGCTGCCAGTACTTCTGTATGTCCAGTAAAGAAAGTTGTCAGGAGCACCAAAAAGCGAGTTAAAAAGCTAAACTTTATTGATTTACAAAAGGGTTAATTAACCCCCAGGGTAAGAGTGAAAAAGAAACAATTGAAAAACAGAAAACAAAAAGGCTGACCGGTTTCGGCGTCTGCCTTAATCCTAGCCTGCTTAAAAACTGTTTGTGAGATTCCAGTTTAAAAACCCTCCTCTGTGATTCAATTGGTTGAGGTGCTCACACCTCCACCCCATTCAACCAATGGTAACCTTCTATAATTGTTACCAAGACACCTGTGTTCCCTTAGTGACTGCATTGTTGACAGTTTTAGTAATAAAGACAAAAAACTGATACAAATAAGTAATCTAAATGTTTTAATGAAATGCCACCCATAGTGTGTTTAGTGCTGTGTTCAGAGATTCTCATTTGTTACTTTGATCTCAGCCCCTCGCTAGTTTAGAACATTTATGTAGACAAAACTGCACCTTTATTTTATGTGCTTTATTTTGTTATAAGTAGCCGATCGGAGCATTGTTTATAGCCGCTTTTCTAATTGTTAAGTATGCCTAGCGTAGCTGAAGGAGCCTCGCCTTCTAACCTTAAGTAAAACGCTATCTATCGCTGCAAGCGTAAACATAGGCAGCAGCTGCTCTTGTCCTGATGTCCGCAATGACAAAATGTTTTGTCTACATAAATGTTCTAAATTAGCGAGGGGCTGAGATCAAAGTAACAAATGAGAATCTCTGAACACAGCACTAAACACACTATGGGTGGCATTGTTATAGAATCTCGCTATAACAATGCTCACCAGTACTTCTGTTTCCCTGGTGAGATTCTATAACAATGCTCGCCAGTACTTCTGTTTCCCTGGTGAGATTCTATAACAATGCTCGCCAGTATTTCTGTTTCCCTGGTGAGATTCTATAACAATGCTGCCAGTACTTCTGTTTCCCTGGTGAGATTCTATAACAATGCTCGCCAGCACTTCTGTTTCCCTGGTGAGATTCTATAACAATGCTCGCCAGTACTTCTGTTTCCCTGGTGAGATCCTATAACAATGCTCACCAGTACTTCTGTTTCCCTGGTGAGATTCTATAACAATGCTCGCCAGCACTTCTGTTTCCCTGATGAGATTCTATAACAATACTCACCAGTACTTCTGTTTCCCTGGTGAGATTCTATAACAAGGCTCGCCAGCACTTCTGTTTCCCTGGTGAGATTCTATAACAATGCTCGCCAGTACTTCTGTTTCCCTGGTGAGATCCTATAACAATGCTCACCAGTACTTCTGTTTCCCTGGTGAGATTCTATAACAATGCTCGTCAGTACTTCTGTTTCCCTGGTGAGATTCTATAACAATGCTCGCCAGTACTTCTGTTTCACTGGTGAGATTCTATAACAATTCTGCCAGTACTTCTGTTTCACTGGTGAGAGTCTATAACAATTCTGCCAGTACTTCTGTTTCACTGGTTAGAGTCTATAACAATTCTGCCAGTACTTCTGTTTCCCTTTTGAGATTCTATAACAATGCTCGCCAGCACTTCTGTTTCCCTGGTGAGATCCTATAACAATGCTCACCAGTACTTCTGTTTCCCTGGTGAGATGCTATAACAATGCTCACCAGTACTTCTGTTTCCCTGGTGAGATTCTATAACAATGCTCACCAGTACTTCTGTTTCCCTGGTGAGATTTTATAACAATGCTCGCCAGTATTTCTGTTTCCCTGGTGAGAGTCTATAACAATGCTCGCCAGTACTTCTGTTTCTCTGGTGAGATTCTAAAACAATGCTCGCCAATACTTCTGTTTCCCTGGTGAGATTCTATAACAATGCTCACCAGTACTTCTGTTTCCCTGGTGAGATTCTATAACAATGCTCGCCAGTACTTCTGTTTCCCTGATGAGATTCTATAACAATACTCGCCAGCACTTCTGTTTCCCTGGTGAGATTCTATAACAATGCTCGCCAGTACTTCTGTTTCCCTGGTGAGATCCTATAACAATGCTCACCAGTACTTCTGTTTCCCTGGTGAGATTCTATAACAATGCTCGTCAGTACTTCTGTTTCCCTGGTGAGATTCTATAACAATGCTCACCAGTACTTCTGTTTCACTGGTGAGAGTCTATAACAATTCTGCCAGTACTTCTGTTTCACTGGTGGGAGTCTATAACAATTCTGCCAGTACTTCTGTTTCCCTTTTGAGATTCTATAACAATGCTCGCCAGCACTTCTGTTTCCCTGGTGAGATCCTATAACAATGCTCACCAGTACTTCTGTTTCCCTGGTGAGATTCTATAACAATGCTCACCAGTACTTCTGTTTCCCTGGTGAGATTCTATAACAATGCTCACCAGTACTTTTGTTTCCCTGGTGAGATTTTATAACAATGCTCGCCAGTATTTCTGTTTCCCTGGTGAGAGTCTATAACAATGCTCGCCAGTACTTCTGTTTCTCTGGTGAGATTCTAAAACAATGCTCGCCAGTACTTCTGTTTCCCTGGTGAGATTCTATAACAATGCTCGCCAGTACTTCTATTTTCCTGATTAGATTCTATAACAATGCTGCCAGTACATCTGTTTCCCTGGTGAGATTCTATAACAATGCTCGCCAGTACTTCTGTTTCCTTGGTGAGATTCTATAACAATGCTCGCCAGTACTTCTGTTTCCCTGGCGAGATTCTATAACAATGCTCGCCAGTACTTTTGTTTCCCTGGTGAGATTCTATAACAATGCTCGCCAGTACTTCTGTTTCCTTGGTGAGATTCTATAACAATGCTCGCCAGTACTTCTGTTTCCCTGGTGAGATTCTATAACAATGCTCGCCAGTACTTCTATTTTCCTGATTAGATTCTATAACAATGCTGCCAGTACATCTGTTTCCCTGGTGAGATTCTATAACAATGCTCGCCAGTACTTCTGTTTCCTTGGTGAGATTCTATAACAATGCTCGCCAGTACTTCTGTTTCCCTGGCGAGATTCTATAACAATGCTCGCCAGTACTTTTGTTTCCCTGGTGAGATTCTATAACAATGCTCGCCAGTACTTCTGTTTCCTTGGTGAGATTCTATAACAATGCTCGCCAGTACTTCTGTTTCCCTGGTGAGATTCTATAACAATGCTCGCCAGTACTTTTGTTTCCCTGGTGAGATTCTATAACAATGCTCACTAGTACTTCTGTTTCCCTGGTGAGATTCTATAACAATATTTGTCAGTATCTCAGTTTCCCTGCTGAGATTCTATACCAATGCTCGCCAGTTCTTCTGTTTCCCTGATGAGATTCTATAACAATACTCGCCAGTACTTCTGTTTCCCTGGTGAGATTCTATAACAATGCTCGCCAGTACTTCTGTTTCCCTGGTGAGATTCTATAACAATGCTCACCAGTACTTCTGTTTCCCTGGTGAGATTCTATAACAATACTCGCCAGTACCTCTGTTTCCCTGGTGAGATTCTATAACAATGCTCGCCACTGTCGCCAGGACTTCTGTTTCCCTGGTGAGATTCTATAACAATGCTCGCCAGTACTTCTGTTTCCCTGGTGAGATTCTATAACAATGCTCACCAGTACTTCTGTTTCCCTGGTGAGATTCTATAACAATATTTGTCAGTATCTCAGTTTCCCTGGTGAGATTCTATACCAATGCTCGCCAGTACTTCTGTTTCCCTGATGAGATTCTATAACAATACTCGCCAGTACTTCTCTTTCCCTGGTGAGATTTTATAACAATGCTCGCCAGTACTTCTGTTTCCCTGGTGAGATTATATAAGAATGCTCACCAGTACTTCTGTTTCCCTGGTGAGATTCTATAACAATGCTCACCAGTACTTCTGTTTCCCTGGTGAGATTCTATAACAACACTTGCCAGTACCTCTGTTTCCCTGGTGAGATTCTATAACAATGCTCGCCACTGTCGCCAGTACTTCTGTTTCCCTGGTGAGATTCTATAACAATGCTTGCCAGTACTTCTGTTTCTCTGGTGAGATTCTATAACAATATTTGTCAGTATCTCAGTTTCCCTGGTGAGATTCTATACCAATGCTCGCCAGTACTTCTGTTTCCCTGATGAGATTCTATAACAATACTCGCCAGTACTTCTCTTTCCCTGGTGAGATTCTATAACAATGCTCGCCAGTACTTCTGTTTCCCTGGTGAGATTATATAAGAATGCTCACCAGTACTTCTGTTTCCCTGGTGAGATTCTATAACAATGCTCACCAGTACTTCTGTTTCCCTGGTGAGATTCTATAACAATACTCGCCAGTACCTCTGTTTCCCTGGTGAGATTCTATAACAATGCTCGCCACTGTCGCCAGTACTTCTGTTTCCCTGGTGAGATTCTATAACAATGCTCGCCAGTACTTCTGTTTCTCTGGTGAGATTCTATAACAATTCTGCCAGTACTTCTGTTTCCCTGGTGAGATTCTATAACAAGGCTCGCCAGTACTTCTGTTTCCCTGGTGAGATTCTATAACAATGCTCACCAGTACTTCTGTTTCCCTGGTGAGATTCTATAACAATACTCACCAGTACCTCTGTTTCCCTGGTGAGATTCTATAACAATGCTCGCCAGTACTTCTGTTTCCCTGGTGAGATTCTGTAACAATGCTCGCCAGTACTTCTGTTTCCCTGGTGAGATTCTATAACAATGCTCGCCAGTACTTCTGTTTCCCTGGTGAGATTCTGTAACAATGCTCGCCAGTACTTCTGTTTCCCTGGTTAGATTCTATAACAATGCTTGCCAGTACTTCTGTTTCCCTGGTGAGATTCTATAACAATACTCGCCAGTACTAATTGCATTTTTGAAAGCAAAGCAGATGCCTACATTACAAAAGTGCACAATGAAAATCATAATTTCAAAATCATACAAAATAATTGAATCATTCACACAAAAATATACAGGGAAAAAATTGTATTGTTAAGATTCATCAAAACCGTAAGAAAATTGTTCACCATAAATTTTATTTTTCTTCTGTTTCCCTGGTGAGATTCTATAACAATGCTCGCGAGTACTTCTGTTTCCCTGGTGAGATTATATAAGAATGCTCGCCAGTACTTCTGTTTCCCTGGTGAGATTATATAAGAATGCTCGTCAGTACTTCTGTTTCCCTGGTGAGATTAAATAAGAATGCTCACCAGTACTTCTGTTTCCCTGGTGAGATTCTACAACAATGCTCGCCAGTACTTCTGTTTCCCTGGTGAGATTCTACAACAATGCTCATCAGTACTTCTGTTTCCCTGGTGAGATTCTATAACAATGCTCGCCAGTACTTCTGTTTCCCTGATAAGATTCTATAAAAATGCTCATCAGTACTTCTGTTTCCCTGATGAGATTCTATAACAATGCTGCCAGTACTTCTGTTTCCCTGGTGAGATTCTGTAACAATACTCGCCAGTACTTCTGTTTCCCTGGTGAGATTCTATAACAATGCTATCAGTACTTCTGTTTCCCTGGTGAGATTCTATAACAATGCTCGCCAGTACTTCTGTTTCCCTGGTGAGATTCTATAACATTGCTCGCCAGTACTTCTGTTTCTCTGGTGAGATTCTATAACAATTCTGCCAGTACTTCTGTTTCCCTGGTGAGATTCTATAACAATGCTCGCCAGTACTTCTGTTTCCCTGGTGAGATTCTATAACAATACTCACCAGTACTTCTGTTTCCCTGGTGAGATTCTATAACAATGCTCACCAGTACTTCTGTTTCGCTAGTGAGATTATATAACAATACTCGCCAGTACCTCTGTTTCCCTGGTGAGATTCTATAACAATGCTCGCCAACACTTCTGTTTCCCGGGTGAGATTCTATAACAATGCTCACCAGTACTTCTGTTTCCCTAGTGAGATTATATAACAATACTCGCCAGTACCTCTGTTTCCCTGGTGAGATTCTATAACAATGCTCGCTAGTACTTCTGTTTCCCTGATGAGATTCTATAACAATGCTCTCCAGTACTTTTGTCTCCCTGGTGAGATTCTATAACAATGCTCGCCAGTACTTCTGTTTCTCTAGTGAGATTCTATAACAATTCTGCCAGTACTTCTATTTCCCTGATGAGATTCTATAACAATGCTCGCCAGTACTTTTTGTCTCCCTGGTGAGATTCTATAACAATGCTCGCCAGTACTTCTGTTTCTCTGGTGAGATTCTATAATAATTCTGCCAGTACTTCTGTTTCCCTGGTGAGATTCTATAACAATGCTCGCCAGTACTTCTGTTTCCCTGGTGAGATTCTATAACAATGCTCGCCAGTACTTCTGTTTCCCTGGTGAGATTCTATAACAATGCTGCCAGTATTTCTGTTTCCCTGGTGAGATTCTATAACAATGCTCGCCAGTACTTCTGTTTCCCTGATAAGATTCTATAACAATGCTCACCAGTACTAACTGCATTTTTTAAAGCAAAGCAGATGCCTACATTACAAAAGTGCACAATGAAAATCATAATTTCAAAATCATACAAAATAATTGAATCATTCACACAAAAATATACAGGGAAAAAATTGAATTGTTAAGATTCATCAAAACCGTAAGAAAATTGTTCACCATAAACTTTATTTTTCTTCTGTTTCCCTGGTGACATTCTATAACAATTCTGCCAGTACTTCTGTTTCCCTGGTGAGATTCTATAACAATGCTCACCAGTACTTCTGTTTCCCTAGTGAGATTATATAACAATACTCGCCAGTACCTCTGTTTCCCTGGTGAGATTCTATAACAATGCTCGCCAGTACTTCTGTTTCCCTGATGAGATTCTATAACAATGCTCTCCAGTACTTTTGTCTCCCTGGTGAGATTCTATAACAATGCTCGCCAGTACTTCTGTTTCTCTAGTGAGATTCTATAACAATTCTGCCAGTACTTCTATTTCCCTGATGAAATTCTATAACAATGCTCGCCAGTACTTTTTGTCTCCCTGGTGAGATTCTATAACAATGCTCGCCAGTACTTCTGTTTCTCTGGTGAGATTCTATAACAATTCTGCCAGTACTTCTGTTTCCCTGGTGAGATTCTATAACAATGCTGCCAGTACTTCTGTTTCCCTGGTGAGATTCTATAACAATGCTCGCGAGTACTTCTGTTTCCCTGGTGAGATTATATAAGAATGCTCGCCAGTACTTCTGTTTCCCTGGTGAGATTATATAAGAATGCTCACCAGTACTTCTGTTTCCCTGGTGAGATTAAATAAGAATGCTCGCCGGTACTTCTGTTTCCCTGGTGAGATTCTAGAACAATGCTGCCAGTACTTCTGTTTCCCTGATAAGATTCTATAACAATGCTCATCAGTACTTCTGTTTCCCTGGTGAGATTCTATAACAATGCTCGCCAGTACTTCTGTTTCCCTGATGAGATTCTATAACAATGCTGCCAGTACTTCTGTTTCCCTGGTGAGATTCTGTAACAATACTCGCCAGTACTTCTGTTTCCCTGGTGAGATTCTATAACAATGCTATCAGTACTTCTGTTTCCCTGGTGAGATTCTATAACAATGCTCGCCAGTACTTCTGTTTCCCTGGTGAGATTCTATAACAATGCTCGCCAGTACTTCTGTTTCTCTGGTGAGATTCTATAACAATTCTGCCAGTACTTCTGTTTCCCTGGTGAGATTCTATAACAATGCTGCCAGTACTTCTGTTTCCCTGGTGAGATTCTATAACAATACTCACCAGTACTTCTGTTTCCCTGGTGAGATTCTATAAGAATGCTCACCAGTACTTCTGTTTCGCTAGTGAGATTATATAACAATACTCGCCAGTACCTCTGTTTCCCTGGTGAGATTCTATAACAATGCTCGCCAACACTTCTGTTTCCCGGGTGAGATTCTATAACAATGCTCACCAGTACTTCTGTTTCCCTAGTGAGATTATATAACAATACTCGCCAGTACCTCTGTTTCCCTGGTGAGATTCTATAACAATGCTCACTAGTACTTCTGTTTCCCTGATGAGATTCTATAACAATGCTCTCCAGTACTTTTGTCTCCCTGGTGAGATTCTATAACAATGCTCGCCAGTACTTCTGTTTCTCTAGTGAGATTCTATAACAATTCTGAAAGTACTTCTATTTCCCTGATGAGATTCTATAACAATGCTCGCCAGTACTTTTTGTCTCCCTGGTGAGATTCTATAACAATGCTCGCCAGTACTTCTGTTTCTCTGGTGAGATTCTATAACAATTCTGCCAGTACTTCTGTTTCCCTGGTGAGATTCTATAACAATGCTGCCAGTACTTCTGTTTCCCTGGTGAGATTCTATAACAATGCTCGCCAGTACTTCTGTTTCCCTGATGAGATTCTATAACAATGCTGCCAGTACTTCTGTTTCCCTGATGAGATTCTATAACAATGCTGCCAGTACTTCTGTTTCCCTGATGAGATTCTATAACAATGCTCGCCAGTACTTTTTGTCTCCCTGGTGAGATTCTATAACAATGCTCGCCAGTACTTCTGTTTCTCTGGTGAGATTCTATAACAATTCTGCCAGTATTTCTGTTTCCCTAGTGAGATTCTATAACAATGCTGCCAGTACTTCTGTTTCCCTGGTGAGATTCTATAACAATGCTCGCCAGTACTTCTGTTTCCCTGGTGAGATTCTATAACAATGCTCGCCAGTACTTCTATTTTCCTGATTAGATTCTATAACAATGCTGCCAGTACATCTGTTTCCCTGGTGAGATTCTATAACAATGCTCGCCAGTACTTCTGTTTCCTTGGTGAGATTCTATAACAATGCTCGCCAGTACTTCTGTTTCCCTGGCGAGATTCTATAACAATGCTCGCCAGTACTTTTGTTTCCCTGGTGAGATTCTATAACAATGCTCGCCAGTACTTCTGTTTCCTTGGTGAGATTCTATAACAATGCTCGCCAGTACTTCTGTTTCCCTGGTGAGATTCTATAACAATGCTCGCCAGTACTTCTGTTTCCCTGGTGAGATTCTATAACAATATTTGTCAGTATCTCAGTTTCCCTGCTGAGATTCTATACCAATGCTCGCCAGTTCTTTTGTTTCCCTGATGAGATTCTATAACAATACTCGCCAGTACTTCTGTTTCCCTGGTGAGATTCTATAACAATGCTCGCCAGTACTTCTGTTTCCCTGGTGAGATTCTATAACAATGCTCACCAGTACTTCTGTTTCCCTGGTGAGATTCTATAACAATACTCGCCAGTACCTCTGTTTCCCTGGTGAGATTCTATAACAATGCTCGCCACTGTCGCCAGGACTTCTGTTTCCCTGGTGAGATTCTATAACAATGCTCGCCAGTACTTCTGTTTCCCTGGTGAGATTCTATAACAATGCTCACCAGTACTTCTGTTTCCCTGGTGAGATTCTATAACAATATTTGTCAGTATCTCAGTTTCCCTGGTGAGATTCTATACCAATGCTCGCCAGTACTTCTGTTTCCCTGATGAGATTCTATAACAATACTCGCCAGTACTTCTGTTTCCCTGGTGAGATTCTATAACAATGCTCGCCAGTACTTCTGTTTCCCTGGTGAGATTATATAAGAATGCTCACCAGTACTTCTGTTTCCCTGGTGAGATTCTATAACAATGCTCACCAGTACTTCTGTTTCCCTGGTGAGATTCTATAACAATACTTGCCAGTACCTCTGTTTCCCTGGTGAGATTCTATAACAATGCTCGCCACTGTCGCCAGTACTTCTGTTTCCCTGGTGAGATTCTATAACAATGCTCGCCAGTACTTCTGTTTCTCTGGTGAGATTCTATAACAATTCTGCCAGTACTTCTGTTTCCCTGGTGAGATTCTATAACAAGGCTCGCCAGTACTTCTGTTTCCCTGGTGAGATTCTATAACAATGCTCACCAGTACTTCTGTTTCCCTGGTGAGATTCTATAACAATACTCACCAGTACCTCTGTTTCCCTGGTGAGATTCTATAACAATGCTCGCCAGTACTTCTGTTTCCCTGGTGAGATTCTGTAACAATGCTCGCCAGTACTTCTGTTTCCCTGGTGAGATTCTATAACAATGCTTGCCAGTACTTCTGTTTCCCTGGTGAGATTCTATAACAATACTCGCCAGTACTAATTGCATTTTTGAAAGCAAAGCAGATGCCTACATTACAAAAGTGCACAATGAAAATCATAATTTCAAAATCATACAAAATAATTGAATCATTCACACAAAAATATACAGGGAAAAAATTGTATTGTTAAGATTCATCAAAACCGTAAGAAAATTGTTCACCATAAATTTTATTTTTCTTCTGTTTCCCTGGTGAGATTCTATAACAATGTTCGCGAGTACTTCTGTTTCCCTGGTGAGATTATATAAGAATGCTCGCCAGTACTTCTGTTTCCCTGGTGAGATTATATAAGAATGCTCGCCAGTACTTCTGTTTCCCTGGTGAGATTAAATAAGAATGCTCGTCGGTACTTCTGTTTCCCTGGTGAGATTCTACAACAATGCTGCCAGTACTTCTGTTTCCCTGATAAGATTCTACAACAATGCTCATCAGTACTTCTGTTTCCCTGGTGAGATTCTATAACAATGCTCGCCAGTACTTCTGTTTCCCTGATGAGATTCTATAACAATGCTGCCAGTACTTCTGTTTCCCTGGTGAGATTCTGTAACAATACTCGCCAGTACTTCTGTTTCCCTGGTGAGATTCTATAACAATGCTGTCAGTACTTCTGTTTCCCTGGTGAGATTCTATAACAATGCTCGCCAGTACTTCTGTTTCCCTGGTGAGATTCTATAACAATGCTCGCCAGTACTTCTGTTTCTCTGGTGAGATTCTATAACAATTCTGCCAGTACTTCTGTTTCCCTGGTGAGATTCTATAACAATGCTCGCCAGTACTTCTGTTTCCCTGGTGAGATTCTATAACAATACTCACCAGTACTTCTGTTTCCCTGGTGAGATTCTATAACAATGCTCACCAGTACTTCTGTTTCGCTAGTGAGATTATATAACAATACTCGCCAGTACCTCTGTTTCCCTGGTGAGATTCTATAACAATGCTCGCCAACACTTCTGTTTCCCGGGTGAGATTCTATAACAATGCTCACCAGTACTTCTGTTTCCCTAGTGAGATTATATAACAATGCTCGCCAGTACCTCTGTTTCCCTGGTGAGATTCTATAACAATGCTCGCTAGTACTTCTGTTTCCCTGATGAGATTCTATAACAATGCTCTCCAGTACTTTTGTCTCCCTGGTGAGATTCTATAACAATGCTCGCCAGTACTTCTGTTTCTCTAGTGAGATTCTATAACAATTCTGCCAGTACTTCTATTTCCCTGATGAGATTCTATAACAATGCTCGCCAGTACTTTTTGTCTCCCTGGTGAGATTCTATAACAATGCTCGCCAGTACTTCTGTTTCTCTGGTGAGATTCTATAACAATTCTGCCAGTACTTCTGTTTCCCTGGTGAGATTCTATAACAATGCTCGCCAGTACTTCTGTTTCCCTGGTGAGATTCTATAACAATGCTGCCAGTATTTCTGTTTCCCTGGTGAGATTCTATAACAATGCTCGCCAGTACTTCTGTTTCCCTGATAAGATTCTATAACAATACTCGCCAGTACTTCTGTTTCCCTGATGAGATTCTATAACAATGCTCTCCAGTACTTTTGTCTCCCTGGTGAGATTCTATAACAATGCTTGCCAGTACTTCTGTTTCCCTGGTGAGATTCTATAACAATACTCGCCAGTACTAATTGCATTTTTTAAAGCAAAGCAGATGCCTACATTACAAAAGTGCACAATGAAAATCATAATTTCAAAATCATACAAAATAATTGAATCATTCACACAAAAATATACAGGGAAAAAATTGTATTGTTAAGATTCATCAAAACCGTAAGAAAATTGTTCACCATAAACTTTATTTTTCTTCTGTTTCCCTGGTGAGATTCTATAACAATGCTCGCCAGTACTTCTGTTTCCCTGGTGAGATTCTATAACAATGCTCACCAGTACTTCTGTTTCCCTAGTGAGATTATATAACAATACTCGCCAGTACCTCTGTTTCCCTGGTGAGATTCTATAACAATGCTCGCCAGTACTTCTGTTTCCCTGATGAGATTCTATAACAATGCTCTCCAGTACTTTTTTCTCCCTGGTGAGATTCTATAACAATGCTCGCCAGTACTTTTTGTCTCCCTGGTGAGATTCTATAACAATGCTCGCCAGTACTTCTGTTTCTCTGGTGAGATTCTATAACAATTCTGCCAGTACTTCTGTTTCCCTGGTGAGATTCTATAACAATGCTGCCAGTAGTTCTGTTTCCCTGGTGAGATTCTATAACAATGCTCGCCAGTACTTCTGTTTCCCTGATGAGATTCTATAACAATGCTCGCCAGTACTTTTGTTTCCCTGATGAGATTCTATAACAATGCTCACCAGTACTTCTGTTTCCCTGATGAGATTCTATAACAATGCTGCCAGTACTTCTGTTTCCCTGATGAGATTCTATAACAATGCTCGCCAGTACTTTTTGTCTCCCTGGTGAGATTCTATAACAATGCTCGCCAGTACTTCTGTTTCCCTGATAAGATTCTATAACAATACTCGCCAGTACTTCTGTTTCCCTGATAAGATTCTATAACAATGCTCACCAGTACTAACTGCATTTTTTAAAGCAAAGCAGATGCCTACATTACAAAAGTGCACAATGAAAATCATAATTTCAAAATCATACAAAATAATTGAATCATTCACACAAAAATATACAGGGAAAAAGTTGTATTGTTAAGATTCATCAAAACCGTAAGAAAATTGTTCACCAAAAACTTTATTTTTCTTCTTTTTCCCTGGTGAGATTCTATAACAATGCTGCCAGTACTTATGTTTCCCTGGTGAGATTCTATAACAATGCTTGCGAGTACTTCTGTTTCCCTGGTGAGATTATATAACAATACTCGCCAGTACCTCTGTTTCCCTGGTGAGATTCTATAACAATGCTCGCTAGTATTTCTGTTTCCCTGGTGAGATTCTATAACAATGCTCGCCAGTACTTCTGTTTCCCTGGTGAGATTCTATAACAATACTCGCCAGTACTTCTGTTTCCCTGGTGAGATTCTATAACAATACTCGCCAGTACTAACTGCATTTTTGAAAGCAAAGCAGATGCCGCACATTACAAAAGTGCACAATGAAAATCATAATTTCAAAATCATACAAAATAATAGAATCATTCACACAAAAATATACAGGGATAAATTTTTATTGTTAAGATTCATCAAAACCGTAAGAAAATTGTTCACCAAAAACTGTATTTTATCAAAAATGTAAAATTTGTATATAAATTACACAGAAATAAATTATATTAAATCTGCATAGCATAAAATGTAATTTAAGTACACTAGATGTGCAAAAACCCATAGAAATGTGTACTAAGTTATAAGTGCAAAATACAATGCATAATTGTTTTTTATTGTCAAAAAGGGCTGAACATGCATTTCATGCTCTTGTATGCTGTAGTAAGATGTGTGAAATTCTGGTGGGATTCTGAAATTTGAGCATCAGGTTCTGTAACTTCTCTATGATGCAAAACCTTTACACTATCTAAATTGCAGGACCAGGTTCTTTACACTTTCTACATTTTAGGAACAGGATCTTAAGAACTGGCGAGAACCTGCTGAATCCCACCACTAGGTCTCTCAAATCCAAGTGTAATTTTCTAAAAATGTCTGCCCTGCAGGTCTCACTGTTTTTTCTTGCAACTTAAAAAGTGATGAGATTGTATCAAAATACTCAAAATACTAATTACTCTGAAAGGTAAACCTATACATATGAAAATAACAGCAAATTTAAAGTACAGTGCACTAAAAAAAACAGTGTAATTTGATTTGTATTAGGCGTGATATTGAAGTTTAAACATATGCCAGGTTCTTCTTGTTCACTTTGTCCTCCATTGCAAACTTTTACATAGCAGAGAGTTCTCATTATTTATGTGAGAGATATCTCGCCACTCGCAGGGAATGCCCATTTTCTTTGATAAGTGATCCAAGACTAGGGTGACCATATTGCCGCTTTTAAAAGGAACACATATGAAAAATACATATGTCAGGGTTCTTATAAAAACATTTCTTTTAATAGCCATGAAAATAGCCCTGACAAAACAATTAGATTTATTTTAGCCAACAAGTCCCCCACACAACAGGGATCGTCTTCAGCTGTAGATATTAAAAAAGATTTGTTGTATAATGTTAAACAATAAAATAAGCCGGTTTACTAAAGAGCATTATTGTTG
>NC_069508.1:24177146-24214646 GCF_027579735.1 Bombina bombina
TAGATTTTTTTTATTTTATGTAATCTTAGTTTTTCTATTTAAATTAAATCTTAGGTTTTTTTTTATGTAATGTTAGGATTTCTTATTTTAATTTTAGATTAGGATTTTTAATTTTGGTATTAATTAATTTATTAGTTTAATAGTCTTTTATTATTTTATGTTATGTGGGTTAACTTAGGGGGTGTTAGGTTAGGGGGCTTAGTGATTAGATTAATACTTTGTGTTGTGGGGGATGGCGGTTTAGGAGTTAATAGGTTAAATACGTACTTTGCGTTGTGGGGGATGGCGGTTTAGGGGTTAATAGTTTAAATAGGTAGATTGCGTTGTGGGAAATGGCGGATTAGGGGTTAATAGTTTAAATAGGTACTTTGCGATGTGGGGGATGGTGGTTTTGTAGATTAAACATTTCATTGTTAGTTGCTATGTGGGGGGATGGCGGTTTAGAGAATAATATATTTTATTGTTATTTGCTATGGCGGTTTAGAGGTTAATAGGTTTAATAGGTAGATTGGGTTGTGGGAGGATGGCGGATTAGGGGTTAATAGTTTAAATATGTACTTTGTGATGTGGGGGATGGTGATTTAGTGGTTAATACATTTTATTATTAGTTGCAATGTGGGAGGATCGCGGATAAAGGGGTTTTGACGTGTTGGGTTTATTTTTGGCAGATGAGTTAGATTTCAATGAGAAATTGTAATGCTCATGGGATACCCCTCTATCAGAACGAACTCGGCCAGTAGTCTTGTTATCCCGGCGTCGAGCCGGAATGAAAGGGAATATCCCAGAGCAGAGAAAGTTAGCAAGACGAGAAGAGTGGCACTCACCACAGGCAGCACAGTCCCCAGTGGCAATGGCAGAACAGGGCAAGGCAAATCACTGGAATGGTCAGGCAGGCAGGATTCTGCAACAGTAAAGCAGTCCAAGGGCATGCCACTTGAATGGTCAGACAGGCAGGGTTCGGCAACAAAGAGGCAATCCAAAATAACAGGGGTTAATAAGCAGAGTAGCCAGACAGGAAGGGTTCAGTAGCAGCGTATAGATCCAGCAATTCAGGGATATGGCAGGCAGAGAATTCAGATAGGCAGAGTTCAGCAGCAGCGTATAGATCCAGCAATTCAGGGATATGGCAGGCAGACTAGTCAGACAGGCAGGGTTCAAAACACAGCAAGGCAAAAAATAAGAAAAATGATCTATCACTCCCAGGAGTACACGAGGTAACACCTATACTTGGACAGTGATAGATCGTTTGGAGGAGGCTTACATAGGCGCAGGACTCGCGCTGCAGACGTCCGGACCGGCATCAGGAGAAGGGAGCGTGTGGCAATGACGTCAGTGCCGCATGCATCCGACCCAACACAGCCCCTGGCAACGAGCAGGAGATGCTGCGCCCCTAGCAATGGCTAGTTTCCTCTGGGAACCAGAAACAATCGCAAAGGATGAGCAGCATGGAATCTGGAGACCAAGGATGGAGCATGCACATCACGGGCAGGAACCCAGGAACGATCTGCCACAGAGTAACCCTTACAGTGTATCAGATACTGCAGTTGTCTGCGCCTGTATCTGGAGTCCAGGATCTTAGCTACCTCATATTCAGGGTTACCACGGGCCAGGAGTGGAGGAGGAGGAGTTTGGAGCCGGGTATATCTATTCTTGATGTACGGCTTGAGTAGTGAGATGTGGAAGACTGGTTGTATGTGCAGGGTTTTGGGTAAGGCCACTTTGTAGGCAACAGGAGACAGTCTCATCAAGACCTTGTAAGGGCCAATAAACCTAGGCCCGAATTTGTGACAGGGTTGACGAAGACAAATATGTCGAGTAGAGACCCAAACACGGTCACCCACTGGGATGGCACGTACAGAAGCTCTATGACGATCAGCAAACTTTTTATATCTAGAGACAGCTGAACGTAGCTGAGAGCGAATACGTTGCCAATAAGTGGTGAGTCCAGTGACGTGTCGGTCTGCAGCAAGACCCCAGCGGACTGAGCAGAAAGAGGGAAGACATGAGGCTGATATCCTGCTGCAGCTTGAAATGGAGAACATTTAAGGGAAGAGTGCCATTGAGTGTTTCTTGCCAGCTCAGCTAGGGGTAACAACTCAGACCAGTTGATATGGTGAGCGTTGACAAAGGCTCTAAGGTAGGCTTCAAGATCCTGGTTTACTCTCTCAGTCCATTGGACTGAGGATGGTAGCCAGAAGACAAGGAAACAGTGGTTCCAATCAATTTACAAAAGGCTCTCCAAAAAGGTGGAGACGAACTGTGGACCTCTGTCATAAACGATGTTCACCGGAATGCCATGAAGTCATTCCACATGCAAGAGAAAAAGAGATGACAATTCTTGGGCAGAAGGCAGTTTCGTTAAGGGTACAAAATGAGCCAGTCTGGAAAAGCGATCTACCATGATCCAGATAACAGTATGGCGGTCAGAAGGAGGAAGGTCCACAATTAAATCCATTGTTATGTGTGTCCATGGTTGTTTGTATGGTTGGAGCAAGCCAGGAGGCAAGGATCTGGGAGTTTTGTTGGCAGCACAAGTTGTGCAGGCTTTCACATAATTCTGAGCGTCAGACTTCATAGTAGGCCACCATACGTGTTGGGAAAGACGCTTAAAAGTCCTAGTCAAACCAGGATGTCCTAAGAGTTTACTATCATGAGCCCAGGATAGTACAGGGGTGCATAGATTCAGAGGAACAAAGAGGATATCCGAGGCCACGGGAGCTCCAGGAGGTTTACTAGACTGGGCGCATTGTAATCTTTGCAGAAGGGTGGTATTTAGTTGAGCAACCACACAGGAGGGAGGTATGATGTGTTCAATAGGAGTTTCAGAGGAGTCACCTGAGTGAGGGAACTGACGAGAAAGGGCGTCCGCATTCTTGTTCTTGGTTCCAGGAAGATAAGAGACCACAAAGTTAAAACGGGAAAAGAACAAGGCACATCTGGCCTGTCGAGGATTGAGTCAATGAGCAGTCTCTAGGTGTCACGCTTCTTTTCATTTTCATTTATACTTATATGATTGGCTAATTAACTCATCAGGTTGTTCCTTTAAATACCAGCATTACCTTCTATTCCATGCTTGGTATTGTTTCCCTGAGCCGGATTATGCTCCACCTGACATCCTGTCTCTAAGCTGTTCACTCTGACCGCTATTCCTCAGCATCCAGTCTGCACCGCTGTGCAGGGATCTGCCTCTCTAGACCGGAACCTCGGCCTCTGTGACGTCACACGCCCGCCGCAGCTGTCTCTCAGTACTGCCGCCATCACCGGAGCTAGCTACTCCTCTCTGCACAATCCTGTGTTACCGCTGATTCTGGACTCTAACCTACCTAGTCTGTTACAGGTATTATAGGAAGGGGTTCTGAACGTATTTCACTTATTCTGCCTATAACTTATGTAACACGCTGTTATTGAGATATTATAAAGCCTTACTAATTACATACTGCTCCTCATATATAAAAACAGGATCTTTAGTTTTGAACCACTTATTACTCATTTACTTATTATTATTCTCATAGCTCATTTATGAAAGTGTGTAATAATTGAACTTAAGACATAGAAAATTCACTGCTGAACATTATGTTTACATTGCTGCATCAGCTATAGTGACATCTTCTGCTTTCTTCTATTCATATATCAAACTGCTCATGTGTGTGTGCTAGGGTTTTACGTATTGCTAAAGGGTGATATTTATGTATTCTCCTGCCACACATTCAGCAACACACAAATATAGTATTATATCAGTAGCTGTGGTCCAACATACACCTCTCTCTTTTCAGACATTACAGAATACCAAGCCTTAAAAATACAATGGACCCAACTGATTTGCCAACACATTTACAAACATTAACCACTAAAGTTGACATGTTAACTGAAGGTCTTACTGCACTTAAGTTAGAAAATGATAACTTAAAATCTTACATAAAAGAGGTAGTGGATAGGAAGCCTCCCCCCCAGGAACCTCAAATCTCTACCCCTGAGCCTCTTCTTTTGGGGATAGAAAGATTTTTAGAGAATTTAAGAATTCTTGCTATCTATTATTCACCCTTAAACCTTATACCTACCCTAATGACAGGGTAAAAGTCATGACAACTATTTCATATTTAAGAGCTGAGCCCAGAGCATGGGCAAACACTTTCCTTGAGCATAATGATGAGATTCTCAATTCCTTCGACTCCTTTTTCTCTGCCTTAGCACAAATCTATGACGACCCTTTTAAACAACAAACTGCTGAAAATGCTATGAGGTCCCTAAAGCAGAGGAAAAGAGAAGTCGAGGAGTATATAGCTGAATTCAAAAGGTGGGCCCCTGATACCCAATGGAACAACCTATCCCTACGAAATCAGTTCCGTCTGGGGTTGTCAGAAGCCATTAAGGATGAGCTTTCATGTACACAAATACCCCCTACACTGGAGCAACTTATAGACCTGAGTATCTGTATAGATAGGAGACTTAGGGAAAGACATCATGAAAGAACTAGTCATGACACTACTTATAGGCAAAAATCCTCATCCAATATACCCAGCACACACTCAAAACCCCCACCAGAACCTATGGATATCGCTTTCCTACGTGGTCCACTAAGCTCCCAGGAAAAGACAAGACGCCGTACTCATAATTTGTGCATGTATTGTGCTTCCGATGAACATGGGGTCAAAGACTGTCCTAATCTAGCCCGCCAAAGAAAGGGTAAGCAGCTTACTCCCCCTTCCTCAATAAAAACTGTACTCAAATGCCCTCATTACTGCAACATTCCTCTTGTCTTGCAGTGGGACCAATCCCGGGTGACAGTCCAAGGGATCATTGACTCTGGAGCTTCTCTTTCCTATGTTGATATAACCTTTTGTGAAAATAATAAAATTCCCCTGCATAAGAAACTGTCTCCTGTTCATTTGAGGGGAATAGACGGTAAAGTACTGACCACAGGTCCTGTGTTGTTCGAAACCACTCCCATTCTGATGTCAACTGAGTGTCACCATAGGGAGTACATTAAATTCGATGTAATCACTTCACCTGATTTCCCTTTAATATTAGGTTTACAGCGGCTACGGCAACATGATCCTCTGATTTCTTGGGGTTCCCTCTCTTTACAGTTTAATTCTGGGTATTGTAAAACAACTTGTTTTCCCCACTTACTGCTTCAGCCTCCATCAGACGGCTTACAGTCTAATGTGCCTATGGATTACGCGGATTTCACTGACGTGTTCAGTAAAACCCAATCTGAAACTCTTCCGCCCCACAGGCCATATGACTGCCCCATAGATCTTTTACCTGGTGCAGTCATACCCTGTGGGCATATCTTCCCTCTCTCCAAACCGGAATTACTACACCTCAGATCATACATAGATGAGAATATCAAAAAAGGATTTATTAGGCCATCTACTTCTCCTGCAGCTGCAGGTATTTTCTTTGTGAAAAATAAGGATGGATCACTAAGACCTATAGTGGATTATAGGCAGCTAAACAAAATAACCATAAAAAAACGCTACCCCCTACCACTTATCCCAGAGTTAATCGAACGGCTAGTGGGTTCCAAGGTCTTCACCAAACTTGATCTTAGGGGAGCATACAATCTGATCAGGATGCGGGCAGGAGACGAATGGCTGACAGCATTTCGTACCCGTTACGGGTTATACGAATATGTAGTCATGCCATTCGGCCTCTGCAATGCCCCTGCCACCTTCCAGCACCTGATCAATGATATTTTCAAGGATATCCTAGACCTATACGTGGTTATATATTTGGATGACATCCTCATATTCTCAAAAAACCTCTCAGAACACAAAATCCATGTTCGCCAAGTTCTCACCCGCCTCAGAAGCAACTCTTTGTACGTGAAAGCCGAAAAATGTACTTTCCATGCTGCCAGCATTCCTTTTTTGGGTTACATCATATCCGACGAAGGGATACGCATGGATGACAACAAGATCAAAACGGTATTAGATTGGCCTACCCCTACTACTAGAAAACAAGTACAAAGTTTTCTAGGTTTCGCCAACTTCTACCGGAAGTTTATTAAAAACTACTCTTCTCTGGCTAGACCCCTCATTAATCTTACAAAACAAAACATAAAATACATCTGGACCACTGAAGCTCAAATTGCTTTTAATAAATTGAAAACTAGCTTTACAACCGATCCTATTCTAAGATACCCTAATACCGAACTCCCTTTCACTCTCGAAGTCGATGCATCTGACTCTGCACTCAGAGCCATTCTCTCCCAAAGGGAGACTCTCAAACAACCTCTACACCCAGTTGCATTTTATTCTTGGACCTTGACTACTGCAGAGAGACATTACCCCGTAGGAGAAAAAGAACTTCTCGCCATAAAGGCTGCTTTCGAACAATGGAGACATCTACTTGAAGGAGCTACAACACCTACTATAGTGTACACAGATCACAGGAATCTCCAGTTTTTAAAGAACACCAGAACACTCTCTGCTCGCCAAGTCCGATGGAATCTCTTCTTTTCGCGTTTCAATTTCCTGATCACATACCGGCCCGCAAGCAAGAATGGGAAAGCAGATGCTCTCTCTCGACTACCGTTTACTCCAAAAGCACAACCTTCACATCAACAAGTAATTCCAGATGAGAATTTTCTCCTCTTCTTCATAGATTCGCTCCCTTTACTACGTACTGAACAAACCAAAGATTGCACTAAACCCATACATTTCTTATCAAAGGATAAAGATGGAGTATACCACTATGGAAGAAAATACTACGTTCCCCCATCTCTACGAATTCAACTACTCACTTCAGCTCATGACTCACCTCTCGGAGGACATTGTGGCGTAAAAAAAAACAAGGAGCTACTACAGAGATCTTACTGGTGGCCTACCATGTTATCTGATGCTATTCAGTTCATTAACACTTGTTCCTCCTGCACAATATCTAAACGGACTAAGAGACCACCTTTCGGACTACTACTGTCCACACCTACCCCCGAAAAACTGTGGCAAGAGATCGCTTTAGATTACATCGTTGATTTGCCAAAATCCGATAAGAACACTACAATTCTTGTGGTGGTTGACCTCTTCAGTAAAATGCTACATCTGATACCTTACCATAAGCTTCCATCAGCTGCTGAGACCATACAACTTCTACTGACCAATGTCATTAAGCTCCACGGATTACCCAGGAAGATATTAACTGATCGTGGGTCTCAGTTTACCAGTGCTTTGTGGTCTGCATTCTGTAAACAGTTCTCCATAGACAAATCCTTATCCTCCTCTTACCATCCTCAGACAAACGGACAAACAGAGCGCTGCAATCAATGGGTCGAGCAGTTTTTACGTACGTACTGCCATACCTCTCAACATTCATGGTCCCAACAGCTGCATTATGCTGAATTCGTGTTCAACAACACTGTGCACTCCACCACTAAACAAACTCCCTTTTACATCAATTATGGATTCCATCCGACATTCCAGTACCTACCTGATCTGGTTCCAGACCATCCCCACATTTCTGATTTAACTTCCACCATTAACTCAAACTTCACTACTGTTAAACAGGCAATAGAAGATGCAAAGGAAATACAGAAAAAGTACTACGATCGAAGGCGCACTCCTCCACCTTCATACTCTGAAGGAGATCTTGTGTGGCTTTCGACGAAAAATCTGCGCTTGTCCACACCTTCTAGAAAGCTTACCCCTCTCTTCATCGGACCCTTTCCTATACAGAGAATCATCAATTGCAACGCTGTTCGCCTCACACTACCTACCTCCCTGAAAATACACCCTACTTTTCACGTGTCACTGTTGAAGCCTTACCGCTTTATACGTGATAAAGGTAAGGACACTACTCTACCACCTATCTCTGTAGACCCAAACATGGAGTATGAGGTTGAGGACATCTTGGACAGTAGACTTGTGAGGGGTATTCTTCAGTATCTAATCAAATGGAAGGACTACTCCGCTGAACATAACTCTTGGGAGCCTGCCACTAATATTTCTGCTCCCAGGTTGATTTCTCGCTTTCATCAGAGGTACCCAGATCGGCCTCGGACTTGAGCATCGGTGCTGCTCCTTGGAGGGGGTATCCTGTCACGCTTCTTTTCATTTTCATTTATACTTATATGATTGGCTAATTAACTCATCAGGTTGTTCCTTTAAATACCAGCATTACCTTCTATTCCATGCTTGGTATTGTTTCCCTGAGCCGGATTATGCTCCACCTGACATCCTGTCTCTAAGCTGTTCACTCTGACCGCTATTCCTCAGCATCCAGTCTGCACCGCTGTGCAGGGATCTGCCTCTCTAGACCGGAACCTCGGCCTCTGTGACGTCACACGCCCCACCGCGGCTGTCTCTCAGTACTGCCGCCATCACCGGAGCTAGCTACTCCTCTCTGCACAATCCTGTGTTACCGCTGATTCTGGACTCTAACCTACCTAGTCTGTTACAGGTATTATAGGAAGGGGTTCTGAACGTATTTCACTTATTCTGCCTATAACTTATGTAACACGCTGTTATTGAGATATATAAAGCCTTACTAATTACATACTGCTCCCTCATATATAAAAACAGGATCTTTAGTTTTGAACCACTTATTACTCATTTACTTATTATTATTCTCATAGCTCATTTATGAAAGTGTGTAATAATTGAACTTAAGGACATAGAAAATTCACTGCTGAACATTATGTTTACATTGCTGCATCAGCTATAGTGACATCTGCTGCTTTCTTCTATTCATATATCAAACTGCTCATGTGTGTGTGCTAGGGTTTTACGTATTGCTAAAGGGTGATATTTATGTATTCTCCTGCCACACATTCAGCAACACACAAATATAGTATTATATCAGTAGCTGTGGTCCAACATACACCTCTCTCTTTTCAGACATTACACTAGGTAAGTTAGGTTCTTGTGATTAGTGAGAATCTGTATGGGATTGGCGGTGCCCTCTAACCAATGACGTCATTCAGTCAAAGCCATCTTAATGGCTAAGAGTTCACAATTACCCACATCGTAATTCCTCTCAGCAGGAGTAAAGCGCTTAGAGAAAAAGGCTACAGGGTGTGACTTGGAAGTCAAAGGATCCCTTTGGGTTAGAACTGCTCTAGTCCCTATCTCAGAGGCATCAACTTCTAAAGTGAACTGTAGGTCAGGATCAGGATGGCGGAGCACAGGAGCAGAACAGAAAGCCTTTTTCAGACAAGAGAAAGCATTTATGGCTTCAGGAGGCCAGTGTTTACAGTCTTTTTTCCGTTTTGTCAATTCAGTGAGAGGAGCGACTGTTTGTGAAAAGTTCTTTATAAACTTGCTGTAATATTTGGAGAACCCCAAGAACCTCTGCAATTCCTTTAAAGAAGTAGGTTGATGGCATTCTAGAACCACGGTGAGTTTAGCAGGATCCATGGCAAAACCTTCTTTCGAGATGACATAATCAAGGAACTGGATCTGAACTCGATCAAACTCACATTTTTCTAGCTTGGCTACCAAAGAATTGTCTCTGAGACGTAGAAGAACTTGTCTCACATGTTTATGATGCTCCTCTAAAGTGGAAGAGAAAACAAGGATGTCATCCAGATAGATGATGACACCTGCGGTTGAGGAGGTCACGGAAGACATCGTTGACAAATGCCTGGAAGACTGCAGGGGAGTTACACAGCCCAAAGGGCATTACAAGGGTATTCATAATGCCTGGATCTTTTGTTGAAGGCAGTCTTCCATTCGTGGCCTGGAAAGATATGAATCAGGTTATATGCCCCACGCAAGTCCAATTTGGTGAAAAAGCGAGCGTCCTGGAGTGAAGTCATACAGTTCGGTGATCAATGGAATGGGATAGCGATTCTTGATAGTTATGTTGTTCAAGGTCCTGTAGTCGATGCAGGGTCTGAGCTCACCATCCTTCTTACTGACAAAAAATAAGCCTGCCCCAGCAGGAGAGGAGGAAGGGCGAATGAAACCTTTAGCTAGGTTCTCTTGGATGTACTCCTCCATGGATTTGGTTTCGACTTTGGAAAGTGGATAAGTCCTCTCTTTAGGAGGTGAGGCTCTGGATAGAGGTCGATCTTGCAGTCATAAGGACGGTGGGGTGGAAACACATCGGCTGCTTTTTTCTCAAATACATCTGCAAAGTCTGCATATACCGAAGGAAGGTCTGGAGGAGTCTGTATACTGGCTATGGAATATGGGTAGAGGAGTGACTTTAGCAAGGCAGGAGTGAAAACAGGAGGTACCCCAGGAGGCCAGTTGTCCTTCAGCCAGTAGAACTGTGGATTGTGTACCTGAAGCCAAGGAAGGCCAAGGATAACAGCTCTGCTGGGGAATGAATAACCTCGAACTGCAGCTGTTTGGTATGAAGGACTCCCACTGTCAGGGTTAGGGGTGCTGACTCAAAATGGATAAACCCTGAACCAAGAGGGGTGCCATCCAGAGTTGTTATTTTGAGACAATGTCTTTTCTGCAACAGAGGTAAACCAGCTTAAATCATGAAACGATGAGCCATGAAGTTTCCAGCTGCCCCTGAATCAATGAAGGCTTGAGTGTGGACTGTAAGGGTAACAGGTACCAGGATCCGAAAGGAGTGAGAGGATTTAGTAGAGATCATGCTTAGAGGTACCCCTGTGTGAACCCCTAAGCAGTGGCTTTTCCCATTCGAATGTCACAGTCCTTTAGTTGGTGGGTGTTGGACCCACAATAAAAGCATAGTCTCAATCTCCTTCTTCTCTGTCTTTCAGACTCTGAAGGTTTGAAGGAGGGGAGATCCAATGGTTCCTCCACTGAGGTAACTGGAGCTGCTGAAGGGGTAGAGGATACTGCCGAAATCGGATGAATAGGAGGACGGGACGGAAGGACCCGCCTTGATCTGTCTCTCTCGGCTTGTCTCTCCTGGAAGCGAGAGTCCAGGCTGATATATAGCGTTATAAAGTCATCCAAAGAAGAAGGGATATCACGATAAGTGAGTTCATCTTTGATGCATTCATGCAGACCCTTCCTAAAGGCTGCCTTGAGAGCACTGCCATCTCAAGTTGTTTCAAGTCCAAGGTGCGAAACTAGAAGGCAAATTGAGCCACAGTTCTATTGCCCTGGTGGAGATCCAGCAGAGAAAACTCTGCAGCAGGGGTACGGCCAGAAGTACCAAACACAGAAGACAATGCAGAAATGAAATCATCAGCATCATGCAGGAGTGGAGCGTTCTGTTCAAAAAGGGGAGGGACCCAGGCTAGGGCCTTGTCTTTCAGTAGGGAAATGATAAATTTGACCCTTGACTGGTGAGACTGAAAGGTGTGAGGATCATTGCGGAAGTGCAGCCTACATTGGTTAAGAAAACCCCTGCAATCAGTAGTACCTTCATACTTGTCAGGTAAAGGTATCCGGGGTATACTTCCAGAAGCAGAGGAAGAGGTTGCAGTACTAGGAGTAGGGATTGCTGGTAAAATAGCAGGAGCGGTATTCCTCGCTGTAACCAGTAAGGAGAGCTGAGCGGTTATAGCCTCCAGCTTGGAATCCATATTCTGCAACTGTGTGGTATGGGTTCCCAACATCTGTCCCTGAAGATAAACAGCTTGTGCCACCTCATCTGGTTCCATGGCCCAAGTATAATTTAATGCTCATGGGATACCCCTCTATCAGACCTAACTCGGCCAGTAGTCTTGTTATCCCGGCGTCGAGCCGGAATGAAAGGGAATATCCCAGAGCACAAAAAGTTAGCAAGACGAGGAGAGCGGCACTCACCACAGGTAGGACAGTCCCCAGTGGCAACGGCAGAACAGGGCAAGGCAAATCACTGGAATAGTCAGACAGGCAGGATTTTGCAACAGTAAAGCAGTCCAAGGACACACCACTTGAATGGTCAGGCAGGCAGGGTTCAGCAACAAAGAGGCAATCCAGAATAACAGGGGTTAATAAGCAGAGTAGTCGGATAGGCAGGGTTCAGAAGCAAAATATCAGTCCAGCAATTTAGGGGTTAAACAGGTAGAGTAGTCAGACAGGCAGAGTTCAGAAGCAGCGTATAGATCCAGAAATTCAGGGATATAGCATGCAGAGTAGTCAGACAGGCAGGGTTCAAAACACAGCAAGGCAAATAAGAAAAAAAATGATCTATCACTGCCAGTAGTACACACAGCAACACCTATACTTGGGCAGTGATAGATCGTTTGGAGGAGGCTTACATAGGCGCAGGAATCGAGCCACAGACGTCAAGACCAGCATCAGAAGAAGGGAGCATGCGGTGCTAGGGGCGTGGCATCTTCCCCATGCTCATTGCCTAGGGCTGTGTCGGCTCAGGATGTGTGCGGCGCTGACGTTATCGCCGCATGCTCCTGATGCTTGCCGGTTTCTTGGCACCAATCCACCAGGTACTTTAGAGGGCAGCAAGCGATCTGTCACTGCCCAAGTATAGATGCTACTTCGTGTGCTCCTGGGAGTGACAGATCGTCTGCTGGACTGATACTTTGTTGCTGAAACCTTGCCTGTCCTACTACGCTACTTGGTTAACCCCTAAACTGCTGGACTGATACTTTGTTGCTGAAACCTTGCCTGTCTTACTACGCTACTTGGTTAACCCCTAAACTGCTGGACTGATACTTTGTTGCTGAAACCTTGCCTGTCTTACTGCTCTACCTGGTTAACCCCTAATCTGCTGGACTGATCCTTGTTACTGAACCCTGCCTGTCTCACTATGCTACTTGGTTAACCCCTAACTTGCTGGACTGACTTCTTGTTGCTGATCCCTGCCTGTCTCACTACGCTACCTGGTTAACCCCTACATTGCTGGACTGTCTTCTTGTTGCTGAACCCTGCCTGTCTCACTAGGCTACCTGGTTAACCCCTGAATTGCTGGCCTGATTTTCTGTTGCTATATCCTGTCTGCATTATTTGCCTTGTGCTGTCCAGCCTGTGGTGAGTGCCGCTCTCCTCATTTGTCTGATACTCTCTGCTCTGGGATATTCCCTATCTTTCCGGCTCGACACCGGGATAACAAGACTACTGGCCGAGTTCGGTCTGATAGAGGAGTATTCCACGAGCCTTACACACGGAAACCTGGTATTATTTATAAATTAGTGGCTTCTGATACTTTCTATTAGACACAAAAATGTTTTCAGCAGCCGAGTCCGGTTGCCAAAATTGAGGTATAACGGGCCATTGGAAGCAATCGGTGAATAGTATTGCTTCCGAAAGCATATTTATCGGTTTGCGAGTGCACGGAAACCTTATTAAGTCTCAATGGAAACGAGCCCTATGACGGCATCAGAACAAGGATCCCATTGGAGCCTATAGAAGCTCTCATGAGCGCAAAGCTTCCATGCAATGCGAATGCGAGGTTGAGCATTGTAAGTCACCTCTAATACCGGCGCATGCAATTGTGAGTAGAATGCAAATATCTTGCTCGAGAAGGTACAATTTTGCGATCCACTCTTAATCTGGCCCTTTATGTGTTAATAAATAATATTATAGTTAAAGCCCTGAAATGAATGCTGTAAACTTAAAAAAAACAATATATAAATGTGTTTATGCTTGTGAGGCATTGTCGCTTTCTATCAGTAATGGCAGCGGAGACGTTTGATTATCAGTGTGTGAGCAGCCATTTGTTTCTATTTGCTGCATATATAAAGGGTATTTTTTTACACGCACACAGACATAAACTTCCTGTTAATATAAAAAGGACAACATAGAAAAATATTTTGAATATGCGGCTTCTCTTTTATTTGCATTATGGCATTTTTTTTAGCAGTTCTTTATACTGGCCCTTTAAAGGGACAGTCTGCTCCAAAATTTGTATTGTTTAAAAAGAGAGATGACGCCCTCATGAAAACTAAAACTTACTGCCAACAAGACGAATAATTTATCGTCTGTCGTCTGAGAGGTTGGGAGGTCTGGGCCCTCTTCGGACTCTCCCGGACCTTCTGCCCTTCTTCCCTGATCCCTATATGTAGGGGCCGTCTACTCCCCCTTCCCTCCTACTGCTCCCTCTCTAAGACCTGGGAAGGTGGTCATACGCAGCCCTTCCCACTACACATTCTCAATGTATCCCCCTTGATTAGAGTTTCTCTGACCACTATTACCGAATACCGATGTGATCGACCGACTTTTCCCTGCCTGACCTACTGCAGTACCCCTCCTGTAGACGGACGACGGAGGTTCTTGAGGGCTAACCCTTCCCCAGACGGGACCCTGACTTGATCCCCCCCCCCCTCCCCTTGGGAGAACACTGGTTCACCGGCTAGTGAAAGTATTCACCTGACTCCCTGTTTGACTTATAATTACATCCAAATCAGTATTGAGATTTGTGGAACAACTTTGAAGTTAGTACGTCGAACACCATTCTTGCCCCTTTTAAAAGGAACTCAATAACAAGTGTGTTTCTCTTCATTACTCTTTCCTTATCCTAGTTCCTATTCCCCTCCTTTTAGGAATTATGATTGCTACCATACCTATGCAGAATGTTGAATTAATGCTATGTTTGCATCTATTCCCGACTGAGCTCTGTAACCCAGCTCATGATGGGTGCTGTGTATTGTAATGCTCAAAGTTTTAGCAAATTAAAAATTCTTTTAAAAAAAAAAAAAAAAGAGAGATAATGCCTTTACTACCTATTCTCCAGCTTTGCACAACAAACATTCGGCTAGATTGCGAGTTGTGCGTTAGGGTAAAAAAAAGCAGCCTTAAGAGGTCCTAGCGCTGCTTTTTTAAGACTGCTGGTATTACGAGTCTTGCAGGTTTAGCGGCCCCGCACACTTTTTTGGCCATACCGCAAAACGACTTACATAAACTTCGTAAAGTCTTTTTTCTATGGGACTTCCATAGCACGGTATTACAAGTCTGTCCTGGGAGGCCAAAAAGGGAGCGGTACACTCTCTACCTCCAAGATCCCTAACGCATTCTAAAGTCAGTAGTTGAGTTTTACACTACAACGCCGTAGCATAAAACTCATAACTAAAGTGCTAAAAAATACACTAACACCCATAAACTACCTATTAACCCCTAAACCAAGGCCCTCCCGCATCACCAATACTAAATATAATTTTTAACCCCTAATCTCCCGCTCCGGGCATCGCTGTCACTATAATAAACATATTAACCCCTAAACCACCGCACTCCCGCCTCGCTAACACTAGTTAAATAATATTAACCCCTAATCTTCCGCCCCTAACATCGCCGCAACCTACATTATATTTATTAACCCCTAATCTGCCGTCCCCAACGTCGTCGCCACTATATTAAATGTATTAACCACTAAATCTAAGTCTAACCCTAACCCTAACACCCCTAACTTAAATATAATTTAAATAAATCTAAATAAAATTACTATCATTAACTATATTATTCCTATTTAAAACTAAATACTTACCTATAAAATAAACCCTAAGCTAGCTACAATATAACTAATAGTTACATTGTAGCTATCTTAGGGTTTATTTTTTAATTTACAGTCAAGTTTGTATTTATTTTAACTAGGTAGAATAGTTACTAAATAGTTATTAACTATTTAATAACTACCTAGCTAAAATAAATACAAATTGACCTGTAAAATAAAACCTAGCCTAAGTTACAATAACACCTAACACTACACTACAATTAAATAAATTAACTAAATTAAATACAATTAAATAAATTAAAATTAAATTAGCTAAATTACAAAAAAAAGCACACTAAATTACAGAAAAACAAAAACAAATTACAGATCTTTAAACTAATTACACCTAATCTAATAGCCCTTTAAAATAAAAAAGCCCCCCCCAAAATAAAAAAAAACCCTAGCCTAAACTAAACTATCAATAGCCCTTAAAATGGTCTTTTGCGGGGCATTGCCCCAAAGTAATCAGCTCTTTTACCTGTAAAAAAAAAATACAAACAACCCCCCCAACAGTAAAACCCACCACCCACACAACCAACCCCTAACAATTAAAATACTAACTAAAAAAACCTAAGCTCCCCATTGCCCTGAAAAGGGCATTTGGATGGGCATTGCCCTTAAAAGGGCATTTAGCTCTATTGCAGCCCAAAGCACTAACCTAAAAAATAAACCCACCCAATACACCCTTAAAAAAACCTAACACTAACCCCCTGAAGATCGACTTACTGTTCTGAAGACCGGCCATCCATCCTCAAGGAAGCGGCAGAAGTCTTCATCCAACCGGGCCGAAGTCCTCAACGAAGCCGGGAGAAGTCTTCATCCAAGCCAGGCAAAGTGGTCCTCCAGACGGGCAAAAGTCTTCATCCAGACGGCATCTTCTATCTTCATCCATCCGACGCGGAGCGGGTCCATCTTCAAGACATCCGACGCGGAGCATCCTCTTCATCCGGAGTCTTCTTACTGAATGAAGGTTCCTTTAAATGACGTCATCCAAGATGGCGTCCCTTAGATTCCGATTGGCTGATAGAATTCTATCAGCCAATCAGAATTAAGGTAGAAAAAATCCTATTGGCTGATGCAATCAGCCAATAGGATTGAAGTTCAATCCTATTGGCTGATCCAATCAGCCAATAGGATTGAGCTTGCATTCTATTGGCTGTTCCAATCAGTTATATAGTTATATTGTAGCTAGCTTAGGGTTTATTTTATAGGTAAGTATTTAGTTTTTAAATAGGAATAATGTAGTTAATGATAGTAATTTTATTTAGATTATTTAAATTATATTTAAGTTGGGGGGTGTTAGGGTTAGACTTAGGTTAGGGGTTAATAAATTTAATATAGTGGCAGCGACGTTGGCGGAGGCAGATTAGGGGTTAATAAGTGTATGTAGGTTGCGGTGACATTGGGGGCGGCAGATTAGGGGTTAATAAATATAATGTCGGCGATGTTGGGGGCAGCAGATTAGGGGTTAATACGCATAATGTAGGTGGCGGCGGTGTCTGGAGCGGCAGATTAGGTGTTAATAAGAATAATGTAGGTGTCGGCGATGTCGGGGGTGGCAGATTAGGGGTTAATAAGTGTAAGATTAGGGGTGTTTAGACTCGGGGTTCATGTTAGGGTGTTAGGTGTAAACATAAAATGTTTTTCCCCATAGGAATCAATGGGGCTGCGTTACTGAGCTTTACGCTGCTTTTTGGCAGGTGTTAGACTTTTTCTCAGCCGACTCTCCCCATTGATGTCTATGGGGAAATCATGCACAAGCACGTACGACCAGCTCACCTCTGACTTAAGCAGCGCTGGTATTGGAGTGCGGTATGGAGCTCAATTTTGCTCTACGCTCAATTCTTGCCTGTTAACCCCGGGTTTGCAAAAACCTGTAATACCAGCGCTGCAGGTAAAGTGAGCGTTAGCACCGCATAGCTCCTAATGAAAACTCATAATCTGGCCGATTGTTATGTTAAAATGCTTTATAACCTTTAAACCTCTATATGTCTGCCTGTTTCTAAGCTCCTGCAGGCCAATTTTATTTCAGTGCATTTCTATAGCTTTTCACAGCAAGACAATACTCGTCCATGGTGTGCCATTTAGATAAAATTGTGCTCACTCCTGTGGAGTTATTTGAGTCAGTACTATTAGCTAAAATGCAAGTCTGTAAATAGTACTGAGATAAGGGGGCTCTCTGCAGTGACTTAGATACAATTTAATCATAGGAAAAAATATATTAATATTACAGTGTTGGTTATGCAAAACTGGGAAATGGGTAATATAGGGATTATCTATATTTTAAACAATGAAAATGTTCAAGTAGACTGTCCTTTAAGAAAGCAAATGAATAGAAAACTACTCACATTTGCTGTACACACAGTAAATCTGCCGCCCTAGGCAAGTGCCTTGTTTGCCTAGGCCAAGATACGCCCCTGTGCACACAGTATTACAGGTCTGTACTATAAATTGCAGGTGAGAAAAACTGTTCTACAAATCTTTTGTTTTCAGCTAAGAAGGCTGTGAAACAACTTTATCAATAGTGGTCACGTGAGGCGATATTGTTAAACGCACAAACCGAACTGGTGCAAAACAAGTGAATAATTGTATTCCAATAATACAATTCATGTCATAAAATTACAAATACACCGTTACATGTACAAAGTATTTTGAGACTTAGGGTCAATTTATCAAGCTCCATTCGGAGCGTGATGCCCTGTGTTTCCAACGAGCCTTCAGGCTCTAAAGACCGCTGCTTCATAACCTGTCTGCCTGCTCTGAGGGTGGACAGAAATCAACCTGATTGAATACGATCGGGTTGATTGACACCACCTGTTAGCGTCCGATTGGCCACGAATCTGCAGGGGGCGGCATTGCACCAGCAGTTCACAAGAACTGCTGTGCAATGATAAATACTGACAGCGTATGTTGTCAGCATTTATCGATGCGCGGCGGACATGATACGCTACATCGTATCATGGTCTGTCCGCACTTTAATAAATACAGGGAGTGCAGAATTATTAGACAAATGAGTATTTTGACCACATCATCCTCTTTATGCATGTTGTCTTACTCCAAGCTGTATAGGCTCGAAAGCCTACTACCAATTAAGCATATTAGGTGATGTGCATCTCTGTAATGAGAAGGGGTGTGGTCTAATGACATCAACACCCTATATCAGGTGTGCATAATTATTAGGCAACTTCCTTTCCTTTGGCAAAATGGGTCAAAAGAAGGACTTGACAGGCTCAGAAAAGTCAAAAATAGTGAGATATCTTGCAGAGGGATGCAGCACTCTTAAAATTGCAAAGCTTCTGAAGCGTGATCATCGAACAATCAAGCGTTTCATTCAAAATAGTTAACAGGGTCGCAAGAAGCGTGTGGAAAAACCAAGGCGCAAAAATAACTGCCCATGAACTGAGAAAAGTCAAGCGTGCAGCTGCCAAGATGCCACTTGCCACCAGTTTGGCCATATTTCAGAGCTGCAACATCACTGGAGTGCCCAAAAGCACAAGGTGTGCAATACTCAGAGACATGGCCAAGATAAGAAAGGCTGAAAGACGACCACCACTGAACAAGACACACAAGCTGAAACATCAAGACTGGGCCAAGAAATATCTCAAGACTGATTTTTCTAAGGTTTTTATGGACTGATGAAATGAGAGTGAGTCTTGATGGGCCAGATGGATGGGCCTGTGGCTGGATTGGTAAAGGACAGAGAGCTCCAGTCCGACTCAGACGCCAGCAAGGTGGAGGTGGAGTACTGGTTTGGGGCTGGTATCATCAAAGATGAGCTTGTGGGGCCTTTTCGGGTTGAGGATGGAGTCAAGCTCAACTCCCAGTCCTACTGCCAGTTTCTGGAAGACACCTTCTTCAAGCAGTGGTACAGGAAGAAGTCTGCATCCTTCAAGAAAAACATGATTTTCATGCAGGACAATGCTCCATCACCACGCGTCCAAGTACTCCACAGCGTGGCTGGCAAGAAAGGGTATAAAAGAAGAAAATCTAATGACATGGCCTCCTTGGTTCACCTGATCTGAACCCCATTGAGAACCTGTGTTCCATCATCAAATGTGAGATTTACAAGGAGGGAAAACAGTACACCTCTCTGACAGTGTCTGGGAGGCTGTGGTTGCTGCTGCACGCAATGTTGATGGTGAGCAGATCAAAACACTGACAGAATCCATGGATGGCAGGCTTTTGAGTGTCCTTGCAAAGAAAGGTGGCTATATTGGTCACTGATTTGTTTTTGTTTTGTTTTTGAATGTCAGAAATGTATATTTGTGAATGTTGAGATGTTTTATTGGTTTCACTGGTAAAAATAAATAATTGAAATGGGTATATATTTGTTTTTTGTTAAGTTGCCTAATAATTATGCACAGTAATAGTCACCCTGCACACACAGATATCCCCCTAAAATAGCTATAACTAAAAACAAACTAAAAACTACTTCCAAAACTTTCAGCTTTGATATTAAATGAGTTTTTTGGGTTCATTGAGAACATGGTTGTTGTTCAATAATAAAATGAATCCTCAATAATACAACTTGCCTAATAATTCTGCACTCCCTGTATACCCCTTAGATTTTTTTATTCAATGTAACTTAATTTACCAATGAAAATAAATCTGATTTTCTTTAAATAGCTTGAATATTCCAGTGTAAAAAACAGTATTATTCTTTTTTTGTTGTTTGTTTTATTCATTATTTTATATCCCATGTTATTTTTAAGAGCTAATAAACTAATAATAATAATAACTTAAAATAACTTTTTAAACCTTGAAGAATAGTTTGAAGAGATATCATTATTTTTTTGTTAATGATTTTTTTTTTTAAATTTAATACATTTTTTTTTGCATTTGTACATATTGTTATGCAACATATAATCACCAAGAATCCTTGTAACTATTCTATACTTTCCCACAGAAACATCTTGAGAATTTATAGTAAAAAAAATAAATAAAGGTCTTTGTATTTATAATCCAGTTATTCAGTCTAATAATAACTGTAACATTTTCCATAAGAACCTTTTGCAAAATCTCATCAATCAATATAAATCACGTAAATGGAATATTTGAGTATGGTAATGTTATGCCTTTTCAGCAATTAAGGCATGACTAAGGAGACAAACATAAGACATATAATAAAGCATTCTATTACAATGACATCAAGTCTAATATTATCAGGTTTAAAGTTAGTCTTTTATGTATAAGAAATGTAATATCTAATGTAACCAGCACGTTAGGAGCTGGAGATTTTTTTTTCTTTCTACAAGCATGATAGCTGTTTGTCTAAAAGTGTGATTTCCTGTTCCTGCTGCATTTAGGCGTACTGTACCTTTAAGGAAGCCTAGAAGATAAAAAATGATGTTTAGAGGTTAGGATAAGGTTTAGGGAGAAGAAGGAAGTTTAGAGCTAAGGTTAGGAATAAGTTTAGGATAAGAAAGATGTTTAGAGATAAGGTCGTCATTGTATTAAATTCCTCTGAACCAATGACAACATTGATGTGAAAAATACATAAAAAATATTCTTATATCAATCTCCTTAATGCACCGGCAATGTGAAATCAGTCTTAATTTAGCACAATGTACTTACCAACCAATGAGCCATTAGCACAATGTACTTACCAACCAATGAGCATTAACACAATGGCCTCTAGTTATCAAGGACTGGCGGACCTGATCCGACAGTGCGGATCAGGTCCGCCAGACCTCGCTGAATACGGCGAGCAATACGCTCGCCGTATTCCAGCATTGGCACCAGCAGTTCACAAGAGCTGCTTGTGCAACGCTGCCCCCTGCAGACTCACGGCCAATAAGCCGCCAGCAGGGGGGTGTCAATCAACCCGATCGTACTCGATTGGGGTTGATTTCCGGCGATGTGTGTCCGCTTGCTCAGAGCAGACAGACAGGTTATAGAGCAGCGGTCTTTGTGACCGCTGCTTCATAACTGCTGTTTCTGGCGAGCCTGCAGGCTCCCCAGAAACACGGGGCATCAAGCTCCTTACAGAGCTTGATACATATGCCCCAATGTACTTACCAACCAATGAGCATTAGCACAATATACTTACCACCAATAAGCATTAGCACAATGTACCTACCAACCAATAAGCATTAGCACAATGTACTTACAAACCAATAAGCTAATGATAATTGGTTGGTAGGTACATTGTGCTAATGCTCCATTGGTTGGTAGGTACATTGTGCAATGCTCATTGGTTGGTAGGTACATTGTGCTAATGCTTATTAGTTTGGTAGGTACATTGTGCTTATGGTCATTGGTTGGTAAGTACATTGTGCTAATGCTTATTGGTTGGTAGGTGCATTGTGCTAATGCTCATTGGTTGGTAAGTATATTGTGCTAATGCTCATTGGTTGGTAGGTACATTGTGCTAATGCTCATTGGTTGGTAAGTACATTGTGCCAATGCTCATTGACTGGTAGGTACATTGTGCTAATGCTTATTAGTTGGTAGGTACATTGTGCTTATGGTCATTGGTTGGTAGTACATTGTGCTAATGCTTATTGGTTGGTAAGTGCATTGTGATAATGCTCATTGGTTGGTAGGTACATTGTGCTAATGCTCATTGGTTGGTAGGTACACTTGTGCTAATGCTCATTGGTTGGTAGGTACATAGTGATAATTGCCTCATTGGTTGGGTAGGTAGGTACATTTTGCTCATGCTTATTGGTTGGTAAGTACATTGTGCTAATGCTTATTAGTTGGTAGGTACATTGTGCTAATGCTTATTGGTTGGTAGGTACATAGTGCTAATGCTCATTGGTTGGTAAGTACATTGTGCTAATGCTTATTGGTTTGTAGGTACATTGTGCTAATGCTCATTGGTTGGTAAGTACATTGTGATAATGCTCATTGGTTGGTAGGTAGGTACATTGTGCTAATGCTTATTGGTTTGGTAGGTGCATAGTGCTAATGCTCATTACACCCTTAACACAAATGTGACCCTCCTGTTGTATCTGGTACAGTAATCCTTTACCCCATCAGTAAAGCACTATGAGGATTTACTGTACAGCTGCTAAATAGATCGCTCTATTTGATGTAATAGATATTTAACTCTATGGTCACAGTTATAAAAAGAAAAAAATCTAGTGTGAGTCTTCAGTTAAATCTTTGGACCCCCCCCCCCCCCCTTTGGAAAGAGCATTTTCCTGCAGGTTCTGAGGTTAAGCGGTTTTTCACAGTGATATCGCTGTTATAAATTTCGGTTGATGGATGTGATGCTCCCATTGGCTGTACTGCCCTCTTGAACAGATGGGAATGGATAACTGAAACTGGAATAGCAGAACTCAAAAGGTAAAATATAACCCTTAATATATAAGAATCACATAAGTATTATATAAGTCATATGTAGTAAGTTTCATACTTTACCAACCTGCAGCAAAAACCTTCAGCTTACTATCACTTTAAAAGGACATGTACTATTGCTTGTATAAAACTGTGTGTTTAAAGGGACAGTCAACACTTCCGTGAACATTATTTCATATTGAAAATTAAAACCAGACGATCCGCCTGCACTATACCCCTTCTGCCTTGCCGCCTTGCTTCTGTACTAATCAGAGTCGCTAACTTCACTAATACCGGGTAAATATGGCAGCCGAACTCCCCCCACCATTACGTAGCTGCCTTCTTCTTCAAATGATCAGCAAATCAGAATTCAATCCTCGGTCAGAAATTGCACGCGCTTGCAACTTCTGACCGAGGATTGAATTCTGATTTGCTGATCATTTGAAGAAGAAGGCAGCTACGTAACGGTGGGGGGAGTTCGGCTGCCATATTTACCAGGTATTAGAGAAGTTAGCGACTCTGATTAATACAGAAGCAAGGCGCAAGGCAGAAGGGGTATAGTGCAGGCGGATCGTCGGGTTTAATTTTCAATGTGGAAATAATGTTCACGGAAGTGTTTGACTGTCCCTTTAACTCCTGCAAATGAATTAAACACATAGTTAAAGTAGGTTCCTAAGCAATGGACTACTAGGAGCAAGTTGAACACATCTGGTGAGCCAAAGACAAAGGCATATGTGTGTAGCCACCAATCACTAGCTAGCTCCCAATAGGTACATATTTTTTTCAACAAAGGATACAAGAGAAAAAAGTAAATTTGACAATAGAGATATATTTAATTAATAGTTGACAAAGAAAAAGCAGAGCAGGGGTCTTAAACATTAAAACATCACGTTTATTGATATCATGTGTGAAAACATAAAGCAAAAACACAAAGCTGCAACAGTCTTACGCGCAGTACACCTTAATCAGAGACTGTGGCAGCAACTGGCTCTATTCTCATTAAACGCACTGTGCCTGCTTTCCATTGGTTAGTAGTAGCCTGTCTACACATAGGGCTCCATTATCAAACTTCAGTGCAGGTTTGCATGATCGAGCCTGCAGCTAATAGTAAAGAAGCAACAGTCATCAGACCACTGTTTCCTAACCTGTATGTCCTTAGCTGGCAGATTAAAATCACCCTGTAGACGTTCGCTTGGGGTAATTGATAGCCCCTGCTCACGCCTATTGGCAGCCACTTGTGCAATTTAAATGTGGGCAACGTACTGATCCCCGATGGCTGTGATCCCGGCAGAAAGGTTTGTGGAAGTAAACCTTGTCTGTCCGGGCATTGATAAATGGGGCCCCTAGTATTTATTCCTCATATAGGTCTAAAGTTCTAAACCTTTACACATCAGAACCCATATTCAACATATATACAATATTAATCTTATACATAAGGTCAACATGCAATATTAATACTATAATTACTCAAATTAATACTATGATATATTTATATAATATTCTTATTTTATCACTGCCAAAAATTAATAATATGTTCTACATTGAAACCAAGGGTATACTTGTTATAAAGATCCACAAATGTATTCCTTGTAGTAAGGAATCTCCGTCGCCTTCCCTAGGCTGAACTTTCACATATTGTATCCCCTGCCACTTAAAATAATCTAGGTTTATCCCATGCAGCAAAATGTTGTAATTGAATAGTCTCTTAAAGGACCAGTAAATACAGAAGATTTGCATAATCAACAAATGCATGATACAAAGACAATGCAATAGCTTTTAGTCTGATCTTCAAAAGAGAAGTAGACGTTTTTCTGACAAATTCCAAAGTATGTATACTTCCACTCCCCCTGTACCATGTGACAGCCATCAGCCAATCACAAATGCATATACGTTTATTCTGTGAATTATTGCACATGCTCAGTAGGAGCTGGTGACTCAAAAAGTGTAAATATAAAAAGACTGTGCACATTTTGTTAATGGAAGTAATTAGAAAGTTGTTTTAAAATTGCATGCTCTATCAGAATCCTGAAAATTTTATTTAACTTGAGTGTCCTTTAAAATCTTGTGCTCTATTTGAATCATAAAAGTTTAATTTTTAATTTTAGGGGTCAATTTATGAATGTGCGAGCGGGCATGATACGATGTAGCATATCATGTCCGCTGCACATCGATAAATGCCGACAGCATACACTGTCAGCATTTAACATTGCACCAGCAGTTTTGTGAAGTGCTGGTGCAATACCGCCCCCTGCAGATTTGCGGCCAATCGGCCACTAGCAGGGGGGTGTCAATCATCTTAGACACGCGGCATCAAGCTCCATACCGAGCTTTATAAATTGACCCCTGTGTCTTTTTTTAATACAGAAGATGAAGACAAAGATGAGCAAATCTCAACTGTACCTGCTAGATGCATCGTGCAAGGAACATGTATCTCCACATTCAAGATCTATTCTGTGCAGCACTGCTTATATGTAATTTATTTTTTCAGTTCTGTTTTTTTTCAGTTCAAGTGAAAACTCAAACTGTAATTGAAAAACAAAAAGCACTTTGCAAGCATGACTATGTATCCACAACAAGTATATTATATTTTTAGAAAAGGTTTATGACGTAATCATAGAAAGGAGAGATTGCAAGTCATAGCTCCGAGGTGTTTTAATGTTTCCGCACTAAGTCTTAAGAAAACAACCATTATGCATTACTACAAGTATGTCAATATTAATGCATGTTAAGTAAAGGCTGAAAGCACCCAGGTACAGTACATGCGTATATACTCACAATATTCTTTCCCACACTTATGCCAGAGTGCACAGGACATAGTTAGGCGTCGGATCACCAACTGCTCACCTTTCGCACAAATACCTTCTGCCATTGTAAACTTGCATACAAACCACTACACGCATTGGTTCTCTGAAGGTCAACGTGTTCTTTTGTTGATAATTTTATTTCTGCCAATTTTACTTTTTTAGAGAAAATGTATTATTTCTGCAAAATTATACAGATGTATTAAAATATACTTTTTTATTAGTTTCTATTTCCGTATAACCTTTTCTATCAGTTTAGACATTTTAGCATAGATTCATCAACACTCATGAGATTGCTGAGAAGAATCACATATGAAATTCACTGAACTTTAGTGCATTAGGATCATCCGTTACAATCTGAATGTGAAGAAGGAGGACTCTCATGGTATTCAGCTCTTTACAGAGATGCATTTATTCTTGTGAAAGTGAAACACACTAAGGCCTGGATTTGCACTGGCTAACGGGACATCGCCTCAACTATATTTTCCAATGTTTCATTAGTGTGCTTCTCTGCCATCTAACATAGTAACATAGTAGATGAGGTTGAAAAAAGACCAAAGTCCACCAAGAGCAACCTATACAAATCTAATATACTTACAAAAAGCTCCAATTGAGCTTAAATTAATGCCATTAAAGGTGACCCATTTAACACAAGCAATCATATCTTTGAATTCTGTTCTAGCCAGAAATGTATCCAAACTATTTTTAAACGTATCTAAGGTACTGGCATTCACTACCTCCTTTTGGTAATGAGTTCCACATTCTTTTCGCTCTTACAGTGAAAACACTTTTCTGTTGCAGGAGATTATATCTCCTTTCTTCCAGCCTTAATTGTGACCTCTTGTCACAAACAATTTTCTTGAAATAATCAGAGCTTCTGCCATCTCTGTATATGGGCCTTGAATATATTTTATATAAAGGAATCATGTCACCTCTCAAGCGCCTTTTTTCTATAGAAAATAGAACCAGTTTGGCTAACCTCTCCAGCATAGCTTAAATTCTCCATTCCCCTTATTAGCTTTATGACCCTTCTCTGAACTTTTTCTAGATCTGCAATGCCAATGTCTAATGTTGTATAAGGTGCTCCATATATATGATATCTTGCAACAAGGAAAACAGAATCACAATCAAATACTTTAAATATACACAAAAAGATAGAAGCGCTTAACTAGGGAATGAACAATAGTGTAATAGCTTGTTCCAGGGAAAGGTCACACCATAGGAACAGCCTCTTTTTGCCCAGCATGTGCCGTACACAGAGAAGAACTTTAGTATATCAGTCTGATCCTGACTATGCTTTATGTAAATATCTGTATTTGTAAAAGAATAATCATTTCTGTTTTATTATGGTAAAAGAAGACTCACTGGATTGGAACCAAAAATGTCTCAAGGGGCTGGCTGGAGCTTTTCTATGGGAGTGTTTGGGAGACACTCAATGCATGTTACAGGCATAGAAGTGAGGTTATTCCCCGTCTTCACGCTAGTCATTGCTGCTCCCATGTTGAAATGTAGCATTCAATACAAAACAGTGCTGACCTGTATTGTACGTGTGTAACAATTCTCCTTCAGATACCTGCAGAGAAATTTAGGTTCCAAAATGGCAGCACCATGATCATAGGGAGGTGCATTAAAATGTATGTTGTGTTTCGTGTCCCTTTAATAAGCAGAAACTGTTTCTTTTGCTTCTCTACCCACTTAGAGGCAGCAAGAAAAATCCCCCTGACTTATGCCCCATTGCGAAAATCTGCTACTCCATATTAACACCTAAACTGTCACAACTCCCATCTCAATAAACCCCCTACATTATTTAACCATTAAACCACCATATCCTCTATGCAATTAACACCCTACACTATTAACTCCTAAACCACCATAACCTCATAGCAATAAAAAGCCTACTTTATTAACCCCTATACCACCACAAACCCCATCGCAATAACCCCTACACTACTTAACCCTTAAACTGTCCACAAACCCCATTGCAATATACACCCTACATTGCTTAAAACCTAAATGACCACAACCCCGTAACAATAAACCCTTTATAATACTTAAAGGGGCATAATACTCATATGCTAAATCACTTGAAACTGATGCAGTATAACTGTAAAAAGCTGACAGGAAAATATCACCTGAGCATCTCTATGTAAAGAAAGGAAGATATTTTACCTCACAATCTCCTCAGCTCAGCAGAGTAAGTTCTGTGTAAAAGTTATATTCAGCTGCTGCTCAGCTGCAGGGTAAAAAAAAAATTGAAAAAATGAAGACATGAATAAATGAACAGCAGCCAATCAGCATCAGCAGTGCTGAGGTCTTGAACTCTTTTACTGTGATCTTCCCTTCCGCTGTCCCGGACAGACATACTAATATGCTGCTTAGAAATCCTTTACAATGGTATGTGGCTAGCTGAGGAACTTTTGAGGGTAAAATATCTTTCTTTTTACATAGAGATGTTCAGGTGATATTTTCTAGTCAGCTTTTTACAGCTATGCTGCATCACTTTCAAACATTTGGGTATCATGGCCCTTTAACCCCTAAACCACCATATCATTATTGCGATACCCCCTACACTATTAAATCCTAAACCACCACAACCCCATAGCAATAAACGGCAATACTCTATTAACCCCTCTACAACCTCAAACCCATCACAAAAAAACATCCAACACTATTAACCCCTAAAATGACACAAACCCCTATTGCAGTAAACCCACTATGCTATTAATTCGCAAACTGGCCACAAACCTTGAGCTAGCTAATTAACTGATTAACGCCTTCACGATCAGGAATTTCCAGTGTGGTGCACAGCTGCAATTAGGGGTCTTCTAATTGCCAAAAACCAATGGCAAAGCTATGCATGTCTGCTATTCTGAACAAAGGGGATCCCAGAGAAGCTTTTACAACAATTTGACTTATGACTGCAGTAGTTGTATGTAAATAATTTTCAGTGAGAAACACAAAATTTGTAAAAAAAAAACATAACATTTTTTAATATGATTGTATTTGACAGCAAAACAGTGACATGAAAAGTAACAATTTCTTGGGTTGTACTTTAAAAAATATATATAGTTTTCATATCTAAATAAAAAAAATAGAAACTTTATTTTTTTTTAAATGGGTTGAAAGCCAAAATGCTCTGGTACTTTAGGCAAGTTTTTCTCTATGTTACCGGTAGCAAAGGGTTAAATGCATCTTCATGTGTAGTGTAAGCATGGTTTAGATGTTTTTTATGTGAATATCCAAAAACACACAAATTCAGACTGAAGGAGCAATAATGAAATTAATAACTTTACTGCTTTTCTGAGCTGAACTAGTGCACCCAGTTTATTTATTAAACTATTACCGACAGTATTGTGCACAGCTTTATTCGAACACCAACCAGAAAGATACAAGCAGAGCTATAAACCTGGGAAATTAGCAACATATGCTGTTACTTTTTAACTAAATAAATTGCTAATTTGAGATTGAATGAAGTTTGAACAAAATAATAATTATACGTAAAGTGTAGAGGGGAGGTGCATGTATGGTTATAACTGGAAATTGTTATTTTTATTTAAATCTTCATATGTAATATATATCTTAAAAACACTGTTAAAAGCAGCATAAACACTAGGTAAATTAATTTGTTTAAAGGGACAGACTATTCCAGAATTGTTATTGTTTAAAAAGGTAGACAAACCCATAATTATCACCAATTTTGCATAACCAACACAGTTATACAAATACATGTTTAACTCTGTGATTACCTTGTATCTAAGCCTCTGCAGACTACCACTTGTTTTAGTTCTTTTGACAATCTGCTTGCTTATAAATAACTCCATGGGAGTGAGCACAATGTTATCTATATGGCACACATGAACTAGTGCTGTCTAGCTGTGAATAACTGTCATAATGCACTGGGATAAAAGACAGCCTCAAGGGCTTAGAAATTAGCATAGGAGCCTAACTAGCCACCTTAAAACATCTCGAAAAATTCAACACTTCATTACACAAGACACAACTAAGATTTGAAATCCACTCTCTTATTCTTTCCACCTCAATTACTGCAACTCTGTCCTCTCTGGTCTCCCCACCTGCCACCTAGCTTCTTTACAATCCATAATGAATGCCTCTGCCAGACTCATCTTCCTTACACGTCCTCTCTTCATCTGCTTGCACCTCTCTGCCAATCCCTTCACTGGCTTCCTCTTGCTTCTAGGACACAAAATTCTCACTCTGACATACAAAGCCCTCAACTGCACTGCTACCCCCTATATCTCAGACCTTGTCTCCAGATACCTCTCCTCCCGTCCCCTACGCTCTGCTCATACCTCCTAACTCCTCCTCTTTGGTTACCCCATCGTACTTCTGTTTACAGGACTTCTCCAGACTGGCTCCATCTTGTGGAACTCTCTGCCTCGCTCCACAAGACTCTCCCCTAGTTTTGAAAGCTTCAAGCACTCCCTAAAGACTCTACTGTTCAGGGATACAAACAACCTATGCTAACCTTTCTTTATACCAGTTTCCTCTCCTCCATTGCTATCCCCTGAACCCCCTTAGCATGTAAGCCTAAGAGTCCAGCTGTTTGTAGATCACCTTCTTAAGAGCTAACTACAAACAGTGCGACTCTTGGCAGGGCCCTCTACCCATTTGATCCCTATATTTGTTTTGTTGTACTCCGCCTTTGTTAATAGCGCTGCGGAATCTGTTGGCGCTCTACAAATAACTGATAATAATAATAATAATAATAATAATAATAATAGTTTAGCCTTCAACAAGAAATACCAAGAGAACAAAGTAAATTTGATAGCTGTTTACAAATTACATGTCCTATCTGAATCATAAAAATGTTATTTTGTTTGAGAAACATTGGTCTATTGACATCAGTTGTCTAAGATGAACTAATAGCACTTTATCAGGGCAGTAGGGAGCTGCAGGAGTGCGCCCTCTCTAGCCGGGGTTGGCTAACTAGTGGTGTAGGTTCAGTGTTTAACAGACAAGTTTTTTTAATGTGCATTTGCAATGCTGAGACCAAAGCCATCTCCTGTGAGGTGCACATTTGTCTTTGCTCACTGAAATGTCACATATGCTTATAGACTACTGGTGATACTGAGATGCTAGTGAAACAGTTAGAGGGCAAACAGCGCCTATGACTATGTACCGGCTACACTATTAGGAAGACCCCCTATTTGGTCTGATGAAGATAACTGTGAAAGATAAATAAGGAGCGCCTATGGCTTAGGTACAGTCAGGGATCACACTCTGGGTGGGTAGTGTACTAAAATTAATTATTTATTATAATATCCAAACATTAAACATAAACAGAGATATGGAATTTAAAACCTCATAAAATCATGGATTCCGTACAACCTTATAACCTAATACAAAGGGTACTACTTAGTTGCATCAGTTCCTTATTATGAGTCAATTATACAAAAATATATGGCAGGGGTTTGTGTCCTCTAATGGAACAAGGTATTATACCAAACTGTAAACCTTCACAACAACTAGTCACAACGACTGGTCGATGCAAATTCCGCACCGTATGTATCAATACGAATTTCACACCATATATTATATAAGTTGCGTGAACAAGAGACAATAACAGTCTATAGTTCAGAACATTAAAAAAACGATGATCTAATATGTCAGAATATTAAAAAACGATGATCTAATATGTAATGGTGGTGATAAAAAACGTGTAAAAAAGGTGTTAAAAAATGAATCACATTGAAAAATATAAAAATATAAAAAATGAATGAAAAAAAGAAACATAAACTCTGAAATTTTTTTTAAAATTCCAAAAGTTCAAAAGAAAGTGGGACAAAACCGGTTTGTCCAAAAATGTGAATAAGGTCACAAGGTGATATGCAAAGATAAAGTGATCAAAGTTGTGCAATAAAGGTGATCAATGTTGTGCATCAAAAGGTGCTAGTGTGCTTGACTCCTGATAAAACAATGGTGTCCTGACTCAAATAAATTGCTAACAATAGACAAATCCCATATTGACCTGTCAATTTAACTTATGCATTATTATTACATAAAAACATAAAAACATATATAAAAACAAATGACAATTCTAAAAATCCTAAAATATTGTCCCAGTTAATAGTCCAATAATGTTGGTCCACACTGGTGGGGGACTGGAGGGAAAAAACCAATTATCTTTGAATTGTGTCCTGATCCAGAGTCCTAATACTGGCTGGATGAATCTGAAATCAAAAACAGAAAGATACCTCACATAAAGGGCCTTTAGGGTGAAGTCCAAATGGTATCAAACTTACCCCCAAAGCCAAGATTCCTGGTACTGGTGTAGCCTCACAAACCTCTACGCGTTTCGGCCCTGCAGCGGGGGCCTTTTTCAAGATAATATGAGGCTAAAATAAACTGGTTTATATAGCTGATATGGGGGAGTGGCTTGGTCAAATTGCGCCAAATTATTGCTGCCGGCGGGAAAAATTTACCGCCAAAATGCTGTCCTCGTGATCATTCTACTAAACCGGATATCCGCTATGCCCCATACTTCCGTCGCGTCACTTCCGGTTGTTCCGGTCAATTTCCGGTTTTTATATTTCCGGGCGCACGCTATGCCATCTTAGTAATGGGCAGATATGGGCAGGTAATGGGCAAGTAATTTCGGTAAAGATATTTTGAGAAGTTATTCTTATTTTGCTAGCGAGATGAATAGGAGTTGACCGGCTAGGGGAAAAGGAAGAATATTGGAAACTATATAAAAAACTATAAAAAAGGGGGAGATAAATGGAAACTTTCTATAACGTGATGAAAAATGGGATTAGATTTTAGGCTCATAAGTACCAGGATAAACATATTAGCAACTGGTATACTTTGGACTTATACATAAAATAATCAATAAAGCGAGCATCTAAAACAACATCTAAAACAGCACAATTAGGAACATTAGGGGTTCCTTCTAATTCCTAAACATCCACTTGATTCTATACATCTTGGTTGTTATATATAAGGGGAATGGTTGATGTAAACGTTAGATAAGACCATAGACAATTGAATTACAATAAAGATTGTCATATTCACGGGTTCTTAACACCAGATGACCCCTTGCTATTCTATTATGAAATACTAAATCATTCAATAAAATCGCTGGAGAATCATTACTACGCTTGTATGGCATCTTATTAAATACAGTTGTGGATTCAATTTTGTTTTGTTTATACCGCAAATGTGAGGATTCATCAGACATCATAATAATTTATGTGCTGTTGCCCAAAAGTATGTGTGATGGGGGGTTCCTATATAATAATGATGGTATTAGGGGAGAATTTTCAGTATGTTGGGAAACCCAGTTTATTTTAGCCTCATATTATCTTGAAAAAGGCCCCGCTGCAGGGCCGAAACGCGTAGAGGTTTGTGAGGCTACACCAGTACCAGGAATCTTGGCTTTGGGGGGTAAGTTTGATACCATTTGGACTTCACCCCTAAAGGCCCTTTATGTGAGGTATCTTTCTGTTTTTGATTTCAGATTCATCCAGCAGTATTAGGGACTCTGGATCAGGACACAATTCAAAGATAATTGGTTTTTTCCCTCCAGTCCCCCACCAGTGTGGACCAACATTATTGGACTATTAACTGGACAATATTTTAGGATTTTTAGGAATTGTCATTTGTTTTTATATATGTTTTTATGTTTTTATGTAATAATAATGCATAAGTTAAATTGACAGGTCAATATGGGATTTGTCTATTGTTAGCAATTTATTTGAGTCAGACACCATTGTTTTATCAGGAGTCAAGCACACTAGCACCTTTTGATGCACAACATTGATCACCTTATTGCACAACTTTGATCACTTTATCTTTGCATATCACCTTGATGACCTTATTTCACATTTTTGACAAACCGTTTTGTCCCACTTTCTTTGAACTTTTTGGAATTTTTAAAAAATTTCAGAGTTTATGTTTCTTTTTTTCATTCATTTTTTATATTTTTATATTTTCAATGTGATTCATTTTTTAACACCTTTTTTACACGTTTTTTATCACCACCATTACATATTAGATCATCGTTTTTTAATATTCTGACATATTAGATCATCGTTTTTTTAAATGGTTCTGAACTATAGACTGTTATTGTCTCTTGTTCACGCACTTATATAATATATGGTGTGAAATTCGTATTGATACATACGGTGCGAATTTGCATCGACCAGTCGTTGTGACTATTTGTTGTGAAGGTTTACAGTTTAGTATAATAACCTGTTCCATTAAGAGGGACACAAACCCTGGCCATTATATTTTTGTATAATTGGACTCATAATAAGGAACTGATGCAACTAAGTTAGTACCCTTTGTATTAGGTTCTAAGGTTGTACGGAATCCATGATTTTATGAGGTTTTAAATTCCATATCTCTGTTTTATGTTTAATGTGGTGGATATTATAATAAATAATTAATTTTAGTACACTACCCACCCAGAGTGTGATCCCTGACTGTACCTAAGCCATAGGCGCTCCTATTTATCTTTCACTGATACTGAGATGCTGGCATCAATTAGTATTATTATTATAATTGTTATTATTGTTGTTGATGTTGTTATACCACACTTATGGCCAGATTACAAGTGTCACGCTAAATAAATATATTGCTTGCGCACTAACTGCGCTTAATGTAAAAATGCCGTTTTAGCGGGTGTATTACAACAATTCAAAAATTAAAAAGTTAGCACATGAGCAAAAGTCCGATGAATGCAAATTTCATGATGTCAGGATATCGCGACTGTGCTAACCTCTCCACATCTTCTTCTATTGGGTGCGCTGCTTTATTTCACTCAGGACTAGACTCTAACAACACTCCATTTAACTTATGGTGTCACACTCCACATAAAACAAGCATAGACAAAAAATATAGACAACAAAAGAATAATAAAATATAACTCTAACAAAAGGACAAAGGAAGGGGGGGTTCAGGGGAGGCATAAGCGATAAAAACTCACAACCATACATTTGAATAGTCACCCTATGCAAAATATATGCAAATGAGTACTTTTCCCGAGTACACATTTTGGTGATGAACCTTCTAGCAATAGATGGCGCTGTGTTACACAAGGTCAAGGAACTTTCAACCAATAGATTGTGCTGTAAATACAAAAAACACTCTATATGATTATTAAACTGTTATTAAACACACAATCAAACATTAAACATAAATGTAAACACGGTAATTTTAAGGGTTACTATACGTTCATAAGGATAACGCCTTTAATAGGTATAACCCTCTATTTAGGACAAATTAGACAATTTTAACTAACCTCTTACCATTATCCACCAATGTGTCTCAGGGAGTATAGGTAGTATACTTATTTAAAATGTCTTGATGATAAGATCCTTTTAGGATAATAGCTCTCCCCTTTACTGAGTCGTAGGTGCAGCTTCCATAAATCTCCAGGCATCAAGGAGTGACAGGGCAATAGATAACTAAAAAACAAGAACACAGTAGTGCAACCCGAGTCAAGGTAGTATTATAGAATTTAAATTGAGCACACAACACTATGCCACTTATAGGAAATAGATTACAAAACGCCTTAAAAAGCATATGTATATTTACGACTCCAGGCTGTATAAGTCTCAGTTCATTCCCAAGAGTTCATAATCCTCCAGTACAATGTATATCCAGCAGTACTGCGGTTTGTATTCCCTGTAAGAGAACCCTCTCTCAAGCAAAAGAATGGATGCGTACACCGTTCCTGTCCCTGTCTACACATTTCATCTGTCCTGCGCAGACTTTTTCAAGACGACTTCGGACGAACATGTGTCCGAAGTCGTCTTGGAAAGTCTGCGCAGGACAGATGAAACGTGTAAATTTGCTGTACCCTCAAAATAACTCACACACAAGCCATTAATGTCTAAAGGATTTGCAACAAAAGTCAGTATACCCCTAATTGGAAATGTCCAAATTAACCCCTATTAGTCATTTTTCCCTCCCCAGTGTCATGGGACTCGTTAGTGTTACAAGGTCTCAGGTGTGAATGGGGAGCAGGTGTGTTAAATTTGGTGTTATCACTCTCACACTCTCTCATACTGGTCACTGGAAGTTCAACATGGAACCTCATGGCAAAGAACTCTCTGAGGATCTGAAAAAAAGAATTGTTGCTCTACATAAAGATGGTCTAGGGCTATAAGAAGATTGCTAAGACCCTGAAACTGAGCTGCAGCACGTGTGGGCAAGATCATACAGTGGTTTCACAGGACAGGTTCCACTCAGAACAGGCCTCGCCATGGTAGACCAAAAAAAGTTGAGTGCACATGCTCAGCATCATATCCAGAGGTTGTCTTTGGGAAATAGACATATGAGTGGTGCCAGCATTGCTGCAGAGATTGAAGGGATGGGGGTCAGCCTGTCAGTACTCAGACCATATGCCACACACTGCATCAAATTGGTCTACATTGCTGTCGTCCCAGAAGGGAAGCCTCTTCTAAAGATGATGCACAAGAAAGCCTGCAAACAGTTTGTTGAAGAAACGCAGACTAGGGACATAAATTACTGGAACCATGTCCTATCATCCGATGAGACCAAGATAAACTTATTTGGTTCAGATGGTGTCAAGCGTGAGGAGTACAAAGACAAGTGTCCTCTTGCCTACAGTCAAGCATGGTGGTGGGAGTGTCATGGTCCTGGGCCTGCATAAGTGCTGCCAGCACTGGGGGAGCTACAGTTCATTGGGGAACTATGAATGCCAACATGTACTGTGACATACTGAAGCAGAGCATGATCCCCTCCCTTCAGAGATTGGGCCGCAGGGCAGTATTACAACATGATAATGACCCAAATACACCTCCAAGATGACCACTGCCTTGCTAAAGAAGCTAAGGGTAAAGGTGATAGACTGACCAAGCATGTCTCCAGTCCTAAACCCTATTGAGCATCTGTGGGGGCATCCTCAAATGGAAGTTGGGGGAGCGCAAGGTCTCTAATATACACCAGCTCCATGATGTCGTCATGGAGGAGTGGAAGAGGACTCCCAGTGGCGAACCTGTGAAGCTCTGGTGAACTCCATGCCCAAGAGGGTTAAGGCAGGTGCTGGAAAATAATGGTGGCCACACAAAATATTGACACTTTGGGGCCCAATTTGGACATTTGTTGCCAAAGGCTTAGACATTAATGGCTGTGTGTTGAGTTATTTTGAGGGGGGCAGCAGCATTTACACTGTTTTACAGGCTGTACACTCACTACTTTAAATTGTAGCAAAGTGTCATTTATTCAGTGTTGTCACATGAAAAGATAAAATAAAATATTTTACAAAAATGTGTGGGGTGTGCTCACTTTTGTGAGGATACTGTAGGTGTATATGTTTACATGTATATTTTGTGTAAGTGTGTGTATGGGAATGTATGTACAGTATATGTTGTATGTGTGTATGCATGCATGTGTGTATGTATGTACAGTGTGTATATGTGTGTATGTATGTATGTATGTATGTAAGTAACATATGTGTGTATGTTTGTGTGTATTATGCATGTGTGAATGTGTGTACAGTTATGTGTGTATGTGTATGTATATGTATTTGTCGTGGTATATGTATGCAAAGTATATATGTAGTTGTATGCATGTATGTATGTATGGGTGTGTGTTTGTGGTGTAAGTATATATATACATATATATAATAGATAAAGAGAACGGATATGTCTGGGTGGTACAGCGCAACGAAATAAAAAATTATTTTACACCAATTATTTACACAATAATAATGATATGGCAAACACTGTAGTTGAAAATTAAGTACACCTTCAGATTGAGAAAGTTCTAATATATTAATGCTTGTCTTGTTTTGCAAATGCAATAGTCTTATTAAAGTTCTGCAACTTGTCTATTCGGATATATAGATAGTTGAAAGGATGTCTCCTTACCAGATGTTACCCCCCAATCCGTATGAGGTAAGGTTTGTTCATATAGGGAGTATCTATGTCGTTGTCTGTAGTGCCCACTAGTCTAGAAAAGAGAAAGAAATCAGACCCTCTTGTTTGAACCGGTATACCTGGGACACTTGGACTAGTGGGCACTACAGACAAGACAAAGATACTCCCTATATGAACAAACTTTACCTCATAACGATTGGGGGTAACATCTGTAAGGAGACATCCTTTCAACTATCTATATATCCGAA
>NC_069508.1:24219646-24237146 GCF_027579735.1 Bombina bombina
AGCAGCTGGCTCCCTGCAATGCATGGATGCTCCTGAGCCTACCTAGGTATGCTGTTCAACAAAGGATTCAAACGAACACAGTACATTTCATAATAGATAGAAACTGAAAGTGTCATAAAATAGCATGGTAATCTCTATCTATCTACTATCTATCTATCTATCTTCTATCTATCTAATGTATCTATCTCTATATATCTATCTACCTATCTATCGATCTATGTATCTATCTATCTATCTATCTATCTATCTATCTACCTTCAATCAATCTATATATATATATATCTATATATCATCTATCAATCTATCTAATGTATCTATCTCTATATATCTATCTACCTATCTATCGATATATTTATCTATATACCTTTAAATCTATCATCTATCTATTTTATCTATCTATCTATATATCTACCTAATTATCATCAATATATCTATCATTTATCTACCTATCCATCTATCTATCTATCTATCTGTACAATGTATATATACTGTGTATGCATGTAGATCTATCATCTATCTATATCTATCATCTATCTATCTATCTATCTATCTATCTATCTATCTATCTATCTATCTATCCAATGTATATATACTGTGTATACATGTATACATCTATCTATATCTATATATATATAATATATATATATATATATATATATATATATGTATGTATATATATATATATATATATATATATGTATGTATATATATATATATATATATATGTATATATATATATATATATATATATATATATATATATATATATATATATATATATATATATATATATATAATATGTATACATAATGATAACTCTTAGATGCAAGTGCCTGTACCTTTAAATAATAAAATAAAAAGTATATATAACATTATAATTATTTTTTAAATATACTTAAAAATATGTTTATAGCCATAAATAAATAATTAAAAAAACCCATTGTATAATTCTTTTCACAAGAATGTAAAAATCCTTACTAATAAAGTTGTTATTTAAGGGTTGAAGTAACTTTGAAGAGGCTGGCAGAGCATTGTGGGAGATGTAGTCCTGCAGCTCACTTCCCTACTAGTTACTAGTGTTGCTACACGGAGGGAACGTGCTGCAGGTAGGTAAATTCGGGGTTAGGGTGTCCCTTACCTCCCCTTGCTATAGTTATTGCACTTTGTCAGGTCTTTAACCATTTTTTTTTATTTGGTAACTCATCTAAACTTCATGTGCTGGGTGGGTCAGTCCACTTTATAGTGAGGATCTAGAAATGTATTTGTTAAAAGAAACTGAGAGCAGAAATCATCCCAAAACTCTCTCCTGTGTCCCCATTCCCTCTTACGGTAGCAGTGCAACATTGTATCCATATTGTAGCAACATTCTATTTAATATTGTAACTTTGTAACAATTTTCCCAAAACATTCCACACTTCAAATGTAGCATTACTGACTTATATCTAGCTATATTGTTGTTGCTTTGCAGGTCAGACCACTGTGTTATCTATTTGTTCCTTGTTTTCCTGTTTAAATTGTCTTTTCTTTATATTGTAGTTGAGCAATTTCATTGCAACATCTCAATGTCACTTTTAAAATGACAAAAATATCGTTTACAAATATATATTTTGTATTGTAATAACTGCACACTGTATTGGGTGTTTTTCAATAATTATTTGTGCAATGAATTTTATTTTCCTGAGCAACCTTGTCTGACTGTGTTATAAGTTACTATATTGAAATAATATTGTTTTGCTCTTTTTATGCATTAACTGATTGGCTTCCGGAGTGGAATGCATTGAATTGCTGTACAAAAGTGCCCTTTCTCTCTATCAGCCAGGGGTTAAATGTATTCACTTGGAAATCAAGGTAGAGCCGTTTGGGACTGAAAGTATCACTCACATCACTGTAGGAGAAACCGTGCAAAAGTTCAACTTGAGCACAGACTTTTATGCTGGTGACATTTCTAGTGTGTTTTATAGAATATCTCAGTTTTTGTTTGGACTGGATTTATGATGAGAAAAGGGTATAGCCAATCCAGGTTTTAAATAATGCCAGATATTATGGGCATTAAAAAAAAATATATATATATTTGCCAGTCTTTAAATATTACTGGTTTGTTGTGTGTGTGTATATGTATGTATGTATGTATGTATGTATGTATGTATGTGTGTATATATATATATAAATATGTGTGTGTGTGTGGGAGGGGGGGGGGGGGGGGATTAAGCTGGTTCTCGCCAGTTCTTCAAAACCTTTTTATAAATTGCCCCAGGTTCTCAATAACCAGTGGTTGGGTGATGCCATCTTACTTAAAGGGACAGTATTCTGTAAAACTGTTTTCCTTTAATGTGTTTCCAATGTCTTGTTATACAAGCATCAGAGTATACAATGAATTAAAAATGGCTCCTTTAAATGACCACTCAATACAGTATAATTGCATAGTTAACAAGTACAAAATAAAAAACACAATGCAATAGCACTTATTCGGAATTTCAAATAAGCATTAGATTTTTTTTTTCTGACAAATTAATATTTTCTTCCATTTCCCAGCCCCCTGTACCATGTAACAGACATCAGCCAATCACAGACTAGTATATGTATACCCTGTGAGTTTGTGCACATGCTCAGTAGGATCTTGTTCCCCTGGAAGTGTGAATATAAAAAGACTGTGCAAAATGTTGTAATAGAAGTAAATTGGTAAATGTTTTAAAACTGCTGCTCTATCTGAATAATAAAACTTTATTTGACTTAAGTGTCCCTTAAGCTTATTTCAATCAAGGCATGCTACAGTCTTGTCATTTGATATAGACAACTGACCAGCGAGGCTGAAAGTGTAAATGTCCTAATCTTTTGTATTATAGGGAAGTTAGAGAACCTGTTGCTAACATTTCTGAACCCACCACTGTGTGTGTGTGTGTGTGAGTGTGTGTGTGTGTATGTATGTGTATATATGTATGTATGTATATGTGTGTGTGTATATTATAGTAGAAACCCTTAATGATTTGAGCATCTCTGCATGTGGGTATGTTTAGGTTGTGTCCCTTGAATGTGACCAATTAGGGATAAATGAAAATGGTTTGTTCTCTGTTCTAAGCAATCACTAAGTGATGTGCAGCTAGTTCAGTAGTTTGCAGTATTTTAAAACATACTTGGTTAGAGGATTTGACTTCTAGCATGTAAATAGCACAAATTTATAGAAAGACATTTTACAACAAAAGCAAACAACCTAAATAATTAAGCAAATTTTTATTTTTCTTAATTACTTACTGAATTCATTATTAGGAATTACATTGTGAGAGTAATATCAAACAGCACGTTTTTACCGCAGGTCATGGGGAAAGTACTTCAGAAAGGTCTGGAAGTTAAAAGTGAAAATTTGCCAGACAGACCTTGTAGACCAGTAGATTTAGTTTTGGCCACATCATCAAAATCTGAGCTACCCAGAACTTGTTATATTTATTAAAGGGATACTGGAGTAGCCAGCAGTAAAAAGACAGGAAACTTTAAAATAAAACAGGACTCTGGGGTGTGATCTTTTTAAAGAAATTAAGCACTTTACTGTAACAGACATTTGAACACTTAAAGGAACATAACTCATTTTGTGTGTACCTAATAAAGGGCAATTTATGTTAGTAATAATATGTTCAGTGTATATCATTATCTTAAAAACAAACAAAACACTATTTTGTTATATTTTGCATATACCGCTATGGTAAGCTATACATCCTGATATATATATAATAGATGACCATTAAGTTTTACAAAATATTAATATCAATATCTCTTAAAATGTTGAGTTTGATTTCCATCAGTGATATAAGTGAGACACATCAGCTGTTTACTACCCTACAGACAAGTAAGGGGAGATATACTGAGCAGTCAGGAGACACTCTGGAATACATCTTTAAATGTGTATGATGTGTGCACATGAATATTCGTGAAACAAATAAAAATGGTTTTGCTTGAAACAATTCTAAGATAAAACTTTTTAAACTGATGATGTTGAAGTGTACAAGGATGAGCTGCTTATTGGCTAATAAGGTACTAAATACCCTCTGCTCTATTGAATGAAAGAGGCAGCTTCCAAAAACATAAAGACGGAAAGCTGTTTTAGTAGAACGGAAACATCACCTTGAAAAACATAACATAAACTAATGCAATTTTAAACACCTATTTTAGATGCAAAATTTGACATTGATTTGACATTTCTGATTACTTTACGAGTTTATGATAAATTATGATTTCCATATTGCAATATAAAAATATTTAGACTGCCCTACACCACAAATGACTACACTATGGGGACGTATTGGTTTAAAAAAAACTCTTAGTTTTGTTTGGTCCAATTTAGATTAGTTGGTTCAGAGGTATAACATTTAAAACATTCAATTTATAATACATTTGCCCTTCTAGATCAAATTGTTACATTATTGCACCCACCAGTGTGTATTTGTGATACAGATACAACATAAAAATAATAATATAATTTCTCTTCATTTTACTTATGTATTTGTTTATATTAAATTGCTCCTGGATAAGATTGGGCAGTGATTTTCTAGGGATACCTATATACTTGTACTGAAACCATGAATCTCCCCAAATGTTCACTTTTGAGTGAGAACAGAAACTCTAGAAGTAACATTATTTTTTTTCCATTTCTTAAAGGGATACTGAACCCAAATTTTTTCTTTCATGATTCGGATAGAGCATGCAATTTTAAGCAACTTTCTAATTTACTTCTGTTATCAATTTTTTCTTCATTCTCTTGATATCTTTATTTGAAAAAGAAGGCATTTAAGCTAAGGAACCAGCAAATTTGTGGTTCAGAACCATGGACAGCATTTGTTTATTGGTGCTGTCCAATCAGCAAGGACACACCCAGGTTGTTCACCAAAAATGGTCCGGCATCTAAATTTAAATTCTTTCTTTCAAATAAACATACCAGAGAATGAAGATAATTTGATAATAGGAGTACATTAGAAAGTTGCTTAAAATTGCATGCTCTATCTGAATCACAAAAGAAAAAATGTGAGTACAGTGTCCCTTTAAATCTGTATCCAATAATTAATTCTTTAATATAGATTACATATTTGTGTCACCTTAAAGGGACATAGAGTTCAAAATTAAATATTCATGACCAAGACCATTAAATAAGCTTTCCAATTCATTTCTGGTATCTAATTGACCAGGTCACCTCGGTTGATTGTTTTTCTTTTCTTAGAAAGTGTACTGAAGTAGACTCAGGAGTTAGCATGTGTCTTGAGCACTTTGTGGCTGCAGTGGTTTGTGTCACAATTTTATGCAAGTAACCTGTAGAGCGAGCTATAGAGTGTAGTAGCTTCAGCCTATCTATGTTAAAACTATATTGTGAACTAAGCTAGTGCTGTACTAGCTAGAAGCACTGTGCGATAAGACTGAACACAGAGTCAAATGTCCTTTGTGTAGCAGGACATCCAGTATGAGCAGTTGTACTATGTGAAAACAGATATTTGCTCTAGATGGCAGATGTTTTTTGTAACAATCTAATACATATAGGGCTCAAGACAGGTGTACACCCCTGACCTACCCCAGTATGCCCTCATTAAAAGGAGCAGAGTTTTCAACCAAGAAGATGTAGGTACACTTGAATAATAGAAGTTACATTATTCTAAAAAATTGTACACTATTTGAATAATTAATTAAAATATTTTGAATTCCACATACCTTTTTAAAGGTATCTATTGAATTCCATAGATGTGCATTTCAGACAAATAGAAATTGTTGGACAAAAATAACGAATCATTGCTTGACCAAATTGATTTGTTTATTCATTAGTGGTGTTGGACACCAGAAAAAGGTGCAGAAAGGAGCAAAAAGGGGGGGGGGAGGAGCTATGTAATATAGCTAATCAACTCCTTGGTTTGTAATGATGTTGATATACAGGAGGTCTGACCATTCATGTGTCCATCATCCTCTGTTCAATCCTGTCATAATATTACTAATGACTTTATGGGGATTTTAGCGCTACAGAATCTGTTGGTGCTCTACAAATAACCGTTAATAATAATAATAATAATAATAATAATAATACAAGCTTGTCAAATCAAGCTATAACCTAGCAATGTGAGGTGAGAGACTAGGGGAAGCTCAGACATTTTCATTCACTTTGACTAGGGCTATCGTTACATGGCTTTTGTGCTTCTGTGAGCGAGTCATTAGCTGAAATTGAATCAGTAATTTATATATACTGTTAGCATTGAATATTTTTTTAATTCTATAACATAAGATTTTTTTTAAAAAATTAGTTGTGTGTATGCTGTTCCCATTGGAAATAACAGCAACAGATTGTGAATATTTGGCTGAAACAAATGCCTTCATGAGCAAAATTTGTCTGAAGCAAACTGGAAAAATAAAAATTTTTCACCCCGTGCACATATTGAATACATACCTGTAAATGTGTATAAGCTTAGCTATAAAGTTTAATGGAAATTTAAAGTCAGTAAGAAACAATTATAGTGCTAAATAACACTTTGCAATGTGGGCATGTGTTGGTTATTTTAGTGTTTTTAATAATATGTCAGCTCCTTTAAAACACTCCAGGTGTTTATTTAAGAGGGTATTTAGCTACTGGTTGGTTAAGTATGTGCTCATGCACTTACTTGATTGACAGGTGTCCTAGAGCATAGTACTTAGCTACCACCCAGCACCCATATAAGCTCAAAGATCAGCACATTGGAGTTGATTTATCAACCCCTTCGGCAGACATCACCTGCCTACGACTACAGGTTCTCACAAGAGAACCTGCAGCCCGTATTTAAAAAGCAGTGGTCATCAGACAGCTGCTTCCCTAACCTTTCGCCACCTTTTAGGTGACAAATTTCAATCTCCCTGTTCTAGTCCGACCGGAGTGATTGACAGCTCCTGCCGCGTGTGATTGGCTGTGCACGGGCAGGGGGTGTTATGGAACGCAAAGGCAAAATAGCGCTCATGTGCAATGCGGAATTCAGCCCATCAGAAGTGAGCTGCGGCTGACAGGAATGCGTATGTGCGCCCCTGTCTGCCGCAGCTTGATAAATCGACCCCATAGTGTGTGCATACAATGAAGATCTTGATTTTTTTATTTTTTTATTCTAAAGCTACTCATGGTACAAGGATTTGAAGTCTTCATTATTTCTGTACGATGCTACAATTGTCTTTAATTCTGCTAATGATTTGAGTGCCTACCTCATCATATGTAGTATCTGCCCTTCTGTAAAAGCCATGATAGGGAAACACTGTAAACCTGTAATACGAGTCTTTGTAAGAGGAAGATTCATGGGAATAGTATGGGCATCAGGATTTTCCCTTAATAGGGAAGGTCCTTCTAAAACAGTTGGGTAACATGAGTTACATCATGCTTACAAGTCTGTGTAAGAATATGGGAGTACAAGTTTCTTATTTGTTGGTTATTTCTTTACCTTTTTCCCCTGCTTTGATGTTGATACTCTCCTCTGGGGGGTTTCAGGGATTGGGTCAAAGGATATTTCATTGCCAGTTCCCAGTAAGAGATTCTAATGTGTAAAAGTCGGGCAGGAGGGGGAATCGTATCATTGGCCAGCCCTTCCCATGTATGCCAATTAAGAATGTTACTTGATATTTTTTGTATATTGTTTCTGCAGCATTGGGTTATAGAATTTACATATAATGCAGCATTAAGCCTGAACAGGGTTTTTTATGTGGGATTACAGACTATTTAACTGTCCATTAAAGGATACAGATTCTCTGTATGAAAAATTATTTGATTTAACTGTTTATTACTGTAGATTATTAAAAAGTTCTGTGTAGATGTAATTATAATGTACATTCGACAAAATAGTGGAGATAATTGAGGAGTTTTTCCTCCTAAATAATATAGAGGATATCTCGCCAGCATTACTTTGGGATACACATAAGTGTGTTTTGCGGGGTGAGTTAATAAAACTAAGGAGTATCCAGAATAATTTAAAGAAGAAGCTATTTGAGGAGACGGTTACAAAATTCATAATCTTGAAACAGTGCATAAACAGTCCCCAGATAATAACAAGGTCTTAGAAGATCTACTTAGGGAAAGGAGAAAATTCCAAGAATACTGGTCGAGCGCCAACAAAAGAAATGCATTATGGTTGAAACGAAAGTATTATACAGAAGATTATAAAAATGGTAGACTCCTAGCAAGGGCAATCAAGAAAAAAGAAATAAGCAATAACATTTATACAACTTAAAAATGATAATAACAGATACTGTAAGAACAACCAAGAAATAATAATTCAATTTAATTTTTTTTATAAGTGTTTTATATAATTTAGAAACTCAGCCCATAGAAGAGTCCTTTTTAACAAATTATTTAAAGGAACTAAAAATAAATGAAGTTTCAGATCAAGAAAGACAAAAACAAGAAGAACCAATCCAAATTCAGGAAATCCATCTAGCCATTGATGAACTTGCAGTAGAGAAATCCCCAGGACTAGACAGTTTCACTGCTAAATATTATACAGCCTTTAAAGGGAATTTTTCTCCTCATTTACTTAAATTGTTTGACTTGATTGATACGGGGGTAAATATTCCAAAGATATGCAAGAAGCTAGAATTATGGTGATACCTTTAAAGGCTTATTATAAAGCCCTTAGAGGGAATTGTTCTCCTCATTTACTTAAATTGTTTTGGGAACAAATAATTTAAAAAAAGTCTAATATATCATCCCCACTGGTCTCCCTAGTAGTAAATAATAATTTCTTAAAGGGCCAATTCAAAGGAGATAAGATCTCTAAGTATAGGATTATAGATGTTATGGAAGGGGAAAATTGCTTACACATGAAGATCTACAGACTAGAGGCTTTATAGGATTAATAGATTGGTTTTCCTATTCCCAACTTAACAACTATATAACTACTAATAAATGCAGGGATAATATATTAAGACCATTAACAAAATTTGAGAATCTATGCATATCTAATCTAAGTTTAATATAAAACACTTGCTTTCTAAATCGTATGGGATATTACAGAACAACACAGAAAGTTTGTCCAATTCAGAATTGGCAAGCAGAATTAGAACAAAATATTGAATCAAAAGTATGGCAAAATATATTCCAATGAACCGCAAAATCCTCAGTGTCAGCAAGGGTGGTCAAACAAAATCTAAAAATTATTTTTTAAGGTATTTATTTGTGACCCAACAGTGTTAATAACAATTTTCACTTGCACCACGCAGGTTGCAAAAAAAAAAAAAAGGAAATTAACATCAAATCCACATTACCAATAGATCAATACACCCTAACAAAGAAATCTACTTTATATCATCATTTTCAAAACAAAACCAAACCCAACAAACCAAAAAAAAAGGGAGGGCCTTTTACCTTGACCTGAGCGACCTCCATCCTGCCGGGTACACTTTTGCAACCAATCAATTGGTAATCAATACTACTTATTAATAATGTATTAAATGTATTTCAACTCAATTTACTCCTATAGACAAAACCTTCCCTTAGTAGCCCTGATCAGCCTCCCTAGATCCCATCAGCCATGCCGGTGGAAATAAGTTGGCAAGTACCAATTCAGCAAAGGAGATAGAATTTAAAAATGGGGTAATGATATGCCTTTGAAGTGGAAAGGAATAGGATTAAGTTATTGGAAGCCAATCCAAGAGAGAGCTTTTTATCCTAGCTTCTACTGAACATTTTGTGTGATAAGAGGATCTGGTATTGGATTTAAAATCTAAAGATTCTGACCAGGTGGTTCCTCACCCCAATTAGAATCCAGAAAAGATACCCTCATACACAAGATAGGTGTTGGAGAAGGTATGGAGGTACCCTATCACATATCATGTGTTTTTGCCCGCACATTAAGATTTTTTGGACCCGGATATTTCAGGTGATAGACAAAAGTAAAGACCAACACAATTTAAATTTCCTATCCGCAATTTTAAACAACTTAGACAGAAAGCTAGATAAATCAAGATTATATTTATATCAAACTATGTTTAACAGAGCAAAGAATGTTATATTGAAAAAATGGAAGACCTCAGTATCCCCTACAAAGAGGGAGTGGATCAATAAGGTTAATGAATATATGATTAATGAAGACTATCACTATATGAAAAGTAACAAGTTAGAAATGTTTATAGAGGCAAAGGATATATGGGAGAATACTATAAAGTGTTAATCTCCTTTCCCTCAGGGCAAATTAAATCATGGTAATACAATCTAAGAGGATAAAGAGGGGGGGGGGAGGCCATAATTGATCACCCCCCCTCTATTGATTCAAGAGTTTATTTAAGACTATGTATAGATTCCTATATTGTTCGTCATGGTTTTATTTGTTTGTCTATCTGCTCATTTTATATGTATTTATATTTGTAATAAAAAAAAAGTTCTGTGTAGATGTCATTATAATGTACATAGCTGTTAAATGATGATATTAAGCAGGTTATTCTGTGTACATGTGACATTTCTTTAGGTGAATATCTAAGGCAGAGCTACCAAATGACACTCATTTTTCATGATTGTCCTGTTGTCCCGTCTTTCTCTCCCTATACCCAATTTATATCCAATCCTCACTTCAATATATAACCCACCTACAATTTTCAGAATGTGCCCCGGACTGTTCCAGATTGTGTCCCCAAACCAAAGTCAAAGATTTAAAGGGACAGTCTACACCAAAATTGTTGTTGTTTAAAAAGATAGATAATGCCTTTACTACCCATTCCCTAGTTTTGCAAAACCAACATTGTTATAGTAATATACTTTAAAATATTTTTTTTTATTTTATTACTTTTATTTATAACCAATAAAGGGTGCAAAGTTACAAGTTGCCTCTCCAGCCCACCTCGCAGGGTGAGCCAAGAAGGCAGATAAAACAATACAAGCAGTTGCAATTTCATACAATAGCATACATGTAACTTCTAGAATTTTTAGTAGGCAACCATTGCTCTAATAGATATAGGTTTGCACCACTACATTGGGGTTTTTACCAATATTAACAAACAAACAAACAGTCATAGAACAGGGGAGGCGGAAAGGGGGGTAAGGGAAGGGAAACCAGGGAGAGGGAAGGGTAGAGTGATAAGGGGTGGGGGGAACAAACAAACATAAGACATAGAACAGGGGAGACAAAAGGAAGCGAGGGAGGGGAGTCAGAGAAGAGGTAGGGATAGAGAGGTGAGGAATGGGAGGGATATAGCGAGTGTATATAGACCAACAAATACCATTTCTGCATGTTCCACAGAATAATCTATGAGTTAGCGTGGTAACATTAGTACAATACAATATTAGGCTAACAATAATGTTGGGTCACTCATATCAATGTAAAATCTTCAAATTTCTATCAGAAATACGTTGAGCAATCTTTATGAAATACTTGTATGCATTACTGGAGTTGAACCATAACGAAACTAAGCAATAGATAACCATAAATACATTACAACAAGTACCGTCTCCTATTTCAAATGTGTATTACCCTGTGCATTGCATAATGAGAACATTTGTTTGTGCAGGGTGGTTTTAATAAATATTGGCGTATGCAAGAACAGGGGGGATTGTAACAAAAAGCTGCAGAGAAGACTGTAGGTATACAATAAGAAAACTTAATAAGTGTGCTGATAATTTTGGGCAGTAGACAGTAAGATTATCTGTACTACAGATTTTAAAAATTATGCTATGTTGATAACAAGCATGCTCCGGGATGGTTGGTTTCTTGGCTAAAGGGGAAGGAACCAGGGGGTCTCAAGTTTTATAACTCCAATCAAACAGACATAAAAAATAAGAGAAAAAAAACAAAACACAAAACTATAAAATAGGAAGTTCAGCATGCCTTTTAGATATTTCACACTATGCGGTTCTTCTCTATACGCGAGCTGAGAGGGTGAATTAATGTTATGCATATTACTGGATAGTTATATATTGAGAGAGACCAATACTGTATAGATACCGAGATCCTGCAGGGTAAAACATGCAATGTTGGGGGTGTCTGAATTTGTGTTGGGGCGATATGGGTTTACTATGCAATTCCTCTCATTGATGTTGGAGAGATTGCCGCAATGAGGGAAAACCCCTAAATGCCGAGGGCAAGTGACAACTTTCAGGTGCAACGAAAGTAGCAGGAGGAGCACGTGTCTGCCATAGATATAATTGATAATGGCTTAATACAAGAGCAACATAGGTTGAACATTAAGATAATAACCTAACAAGATACATTTCATGAGCTGACGGGCTTTGAATTGATATGACAAACCGAAGTTCAGTTAGCAATCACTTTATCAGCCAGAGTCCCCTCTGCCAAACTTGTAAATTAACATGTAATATGAAGTATTTAGCTACTCTGGCAAAATAATAAAGGGGGGTTAAGACTGGCATGTACCATGCAATTAAATTAAGCCTGAATAAGATAAGTGGTGAATGATGAAACACACTCCGCACGAAATTATCATACACCAAAACAGCATACAGAACCATAACACATGCAGCTATCTATTGCGAAGGAAAGGGATGAGATAAAGTGTCCGTATTAAAAGTAAAGCGTTAACACTCTATGTGGAGTTTGTTCACAATTAGCCCAAGAAAGTGCGTGAATGATGGAAATCAATGCAGATATTTGGTACATTCAAGCATAATGTTGGTCTTCACTGTGTTGTAACCTGTCCTCTAATGCGGTAGGTATATTTATTATCCCTTTTTATGCAGGACAACATCATATAGCAAAGTCAAGTATAGCAAGTCGGGAGGTCCGCTGATAGACATATATAATGGCGCGGTCACCATCTCTGCTTGTTAGATGCGTTCAACTTACAGACAGGTCAACAAGCAGAAGTGTTCAAAATTGCCGGCAAGGACAAGGAGAGCAGTAAGCTCTGTTTTGTCAGTAACATGCCCACTCAGCCAACACCTTTTCTGAGTCTAGATGTAGATGTAGCTCCCGTTAGCAACAAGAGACCTCCTGTACCGCGTGTATGTCGCGGCCTGCCCTCCTTCAGTAAGGTGAGATCGCTATCCCCTAGAAAGGATTGAGATTCAAGGCTATACAGCAAGTGGGGTGCCAGAAATTGCCTACTATCGGGTGTGATGTTGCCATAGGCACTGTCCGGTTGCTTCACCATGGAGTTTTCTTTCAGTGTAGACAGTGGCTTGTCGCGAGGACTGTTATCCAGCTGAGCGGGTGTACAGGAGTGACGGAGTGAAGCAATGCTTTGCTCTGGGATAAACTGGACACATTCTGGCCCCGTGGTACCCCCAGGATAGCCAGAGTGTGAGGTACGTGGGAGCTGAGGATCCTCACCAGTAGGTATACAGGTGATAGTTGGCAGCGTAGAGAGTTTCTGAGCCGACCGGACCACTTCAGACAGTGTTAGATATGAGCTCATCAGTTCATCTAGTCGCGGTGAGAGTATAGCGGTTAGCTCTTTAATTACAAAGTCCATCTTGGGCTGCTTCTCATCAATATCTTTTAGAATGCCCTCAGTGGGAAGGAGAGTGTTGGTTCCTCTATCTAAGAGTACTTGCAGCGTGGTAGTGACTCCCGCCACAAAGCCTAGTGGCTTATTATTCAAAATTACTTTCCAGGGTAGAAGAGTTGTTTTTCCTTCTATCTGCTAGTTGGTCTCAGACAACTTGCTTGTCAAGAGAAATGCAGATGGCGTGTGTAACACTTTAAAATATTTTAAACCTCTAAATTTCTGCCTGTTTCTAAGCCACTACCGACAGCCTCTTATCACATGCTGCTAGTTCATGCGAGCCATATAGATACATTATGCCCATGCTGGGGAGTTATTTAAGAGTCAGCACAACACAGCACTAAGTGGCTAAAATGCAAGTCAATAAATAATAAATAAAAAGTCATGTGATCAGGGGGTTGTCAGAAGAGACTTAGATACAAGGTAATCACAGAGGTATAAAGTATATTATTATAACTGTGTTGGTTATGCAAAACTGGGGAATGGGTAATAAAGGGATTATCTGTCTTTTAAACAATAAAAATTTGGGTGTAGACTTTCCCTTTAAATAGCAAATTATTGGGATATATGGTATATGGAAGTGATCAAGAGGAGCCAGAGTAGGGAAAATGAGTTGAGGTTTATAGAGTTTTGTCTTGGTCTTTACCCCCAGATATTTTTGCAATCTAACAACATTATTATTATAATTTGTTTGTATAGCACTGAAAATACCATAGTGCTTATCAGTCATGACATTTTTCATTAAACTAGGGAGCATTAATGATTCTTCCAATACATTTTATAGAGTATGTTACATTTAGATGGATAGTTTAACCTTTAAATGCTAATGAGACAGTTTGGGTGATTATCAGATGTTCTCCTTGATATTATTTCTGTCATTTAAATGTTTTTATTAAAGAAATGATAACAATTTGGTTATTACATTTGAATATTTATTTTCCTGGTTCTACTTTAATGTCTATGAGAATCAACATTTGAAAAATAAATTTTAGTGATTGTTTATTAGTCAATAAAATGAAGGGAAAAAAAGGGATAGTAAACCCAATTATTTTCTTTTGTGATTCAGATAGAGCAGCAACTTTCTAATTTACTCCTATTATCAAATTGTCTTCGTTCTTTTGGTATCTTTACTTGAATGTAAGCTAAGGAGCCGGCCAATTATTGGTTCAGCACCCTGGCTAGTGCATGGTGATTGGTGACTTACTTTAAGCCACCAATTAACAAGTGCAACCCAGGTTTGAACCAAAAATGGGCTTGGTATTAAGCATACATTCCTGCTTTTCACATAAAGATACCAAGAGAACAAAGAAAAATTAATAATAGGAGTAAATTAGAAAGTTGCTTAAAACTGCTGCTTTATCAAAATCATTAAAGGGAAAAAATGTGGGTTTACTATCCCTTTAAGCGAATATTTGCCTTTTTGTTCAGAAAATGAATGTGCCTAGCCTTAAAAACAAAATATACCAACTAAAGAAAAAAATCCACACTGACGTTATATAAAACTTAGTGATGAATTTAGCCAACACCAGCATATTTTTATGGGCTCTGTCCATGTCTGGCTTCCTGCAAGTTGACTTTTTTATTTTGTATTTGTTAACCCTGGGCTTAATGGCAATGAGCCAGTTATGAGCCAGTTTACTAATGCCTTGTTCAGTATTTCACAGCTCCGAGCCTTAAATCACCTCGTCACTATTTGTTGCATTTAGTTTAACACTGTAATTGTACCACAGCACTAAAACCTCTCGACCAAATCTGATGCTGGAAATATTGAAGACAAAACACAATTTGCTCCTTGACACAGAAAGCTTTGTCATCATTAAAGTGACAGTCACCAATGTATATTTGGTCCACACGTGTATATAAGTATATGGTTGTTAATTACCCCATTATGAATACTGATTTTTGATTAAAAATCATTTTGAATAAATACAATTTAATAATAAAGTAGCTTAAATATTGGTGTCTGTAATTTTATTTTAATCACCCCCCCCCCCCGGCATCTCTAATAGCTTCACAAATAAAAAATAAAATTATCATAATAAATTAGTTTAACGCAAGTAATAAAGTGAACCAAATGCAAAAAAAAAGTGCACAAACCAATACACCAATCATACAAACCCAAAACATTACCACAAAATGTCAGGTGAACAAGTCCTTATAATGAGGTTTACAACAGTCTTTTTTACAAACAGTCCATCTGATGTCTCCTCAAAAAGTAAAAATAAAAAAACACAGCATAGTGTGAAACTGTTACAATAACGAATCCCAGATGGACAGAAGCTGAGCAATTATAACTCACATTTGCTTTAGCAGCTCTAGAATTGCACTTTATAAGGAAAACCCTGGGCAAAGTCGTCCCGGATGCTGAATATTAAATAATTTATTACAAACACAAAAATAATGGCTTACATATTAGCAATACATTAATGTGTGGCACGCTGTCGTATTGGGTCGAACAATCCTCCACAGTTATTCTGTATCAATACAGTACAACCAAACACCCCTCCTCATGACCAGTGTTTGTTGACTCCAACGTACGTTTCGCTAATACACATTAGTTTCTTCAAGGAGATTCTTCTCCTATGGACCAGCCCATAAGAAAGGAGCTTGATGCCTCCTTCCTCTTCAAAAAAAAATAAAAAAAAATATAAATATATATATATATATATATATATATATATATATATATAAAAAGCTGAAAATATCACCTGAGCATCTCTATGTAAAAAAGGGAGATATTTTACTTCAAAATTTCTTCAGCTCACCAGAGTAAGTGCTGTGTAAACAGTTATAGTTCAGCTGCAAGTTGGAAAAAAAAAAGCTGTGTTTAACCATTGCAAAGTTTTGCTTTCGAGCACTTCAAATGAGGATACAGCTGGTGAGCAAATGAAACGCAGGCGTACATGAGTATGCTCAATGGGTGGTCATATTTTTATGTTGAGCATAAAGGGGGTTTCCAGGAGAACGATTTTTACTAAGTGATTAGCCTTTTTGTAGGAGTTAAAAAGACAGTAAATTTAAAAAAAGCAACTTAAGTAATCAGAGCATGCAATTTTAAACATCTTTACAATATATTTCTATTGTCATGTTTTCTTTGTTCTCTTTGTATTCTTTGTCGAAAATCATAACTAGGTAAGCTCAGAAGTAGCAATGGGAGCACTAATGGGAGCTAGCTGCTGATTTAGAATGTATATGCATCTTGTCATTGGCTCACCCAATGTATTCAGCTAGCTCCTAGTAGTGCATTGCTGCTCCTGAACTTACCTAGGTTTACTCTAGAATACACTCACTCCTGACCTTCCTGTGCTAATGCAGCGTTTTCTAACTCCAATCATCAAGTACACCTAATAATCTCTCTAGCTGAGCACCAGAGAGTCAATTGCAATGACTGAACCAATCCTCAGATCAAGCAGGGAATGTGTCTATTTGGTACTTGAGGACTTTGGCTGAAAATCCTTGTCTACAGGACATAGAAATTACGTGAGATGGTGTCAAGGTGGCCAGAAAATTCCCACTAAACATAAGACATGCTTTACTGTTTATACCTACTGTGAATTTCAAATGAGGAGTAGAATTATTTTTCTGACAAATTTCAATGTTTCCTTCCATTTCCCCATCCCCTGTTCCATGTGACAGCCAGAAGCCAATCTTAGACTAAATAATATACACTGTGAATTCTTACACATGCTTAGTAGGACCTGGTGCCTCAGAAAGTGTGCACACGAGACACAGTTTAATAAAAAGAAGTAAATTATGAGTTTTTTTAAAATACATGCTGTTTATTTTTGTCTTTACGTCCCTTTAATTTGTGAATGATGCTGAAAGCTTCAGTGTAAAAACAATTTTTGATGAAGCTTATGATGAAGTTGCCTTTTTTTTATACCCATTGTTACTATTGTCAACAAGATCTGATTCAGGGTGTGCAGGGGGGAACATGAATAGTGCTGTCCAGGGTCACTATTTGTGTGCTGTCCAGGTGCGCTGTGCATGTTGCCCTCTGCACACCCTGCAGCATGTGTAACTCATAAGTGTCCAGAAAAACATGGCTGAGGTGGCAACCCTACACCAGGCATGGATG